>NC_059351.1:2770000-3070000 GCF_019703515.2 Myxocyprinus asiaticus | reverse complement strand
CGTCTTACTACTGTATCGAAAAGACTATTTGATGCAATTCATAGAACAAGGCATGAAGTCTGCATGACAGATTTTGTGGAAAATTATGGTTTGATTTTGAGTCCTACACTGAAAAAAAGAATATTAATCTAAAAAATGTGTTTCATGTGGTAATATCTCAATTAACTAGTTTGATCCAAGTCAAAAATATTTCACATTTTAAACCAACAAAACAAATGTTAAGGGATAGATCAGGTAGAATTTGCAGGTTACCTCTTTTTACAGTGGTTCTGCTTCAGGGCCCAGATTTATATGGACATCAGGTGGAAACAAAAGCGTAAAAATATGGTTTATCATACAAAAGTAACAAAGAGGCCCTCAGAATCCAACATGGAAATGTGTTCATATTACACTGATAAAAAAAATTATATAACATCTAAATTAACTGATTTTATTCAAAAATATTATTCAACATCACTGAATCAACCTGAATACATTAATCCAACACAATTAATTTTAATGATTAGATAAGGTAGAAATAGTTCCTTAAGGTAACAATTGCAGGTTACCACTTTTTACAGTGTACAAGAACTGCACATGCCCAAAAATATGCAAAATTAGTAAGATGACAGGCTGAAGCAAAGCATCGCGGACAGCAGAAGTGTGATTTACCAGACTAACACATGGAACAAACACTGGGCCAAATATTTTTATTAGCAAGACCAAGTGACAGACGAATTATTGTAGAGGGTTTGACGTCAGTAACAAAAAAATAGAAGATTTTTCTCCCATTTTCAAAATTGATAGGTCTATTTATTATACTATATTAAATATGCATTAATATATGGTTAGTTGCATTTTATTACCAACATTCAGAGCATTTTTTCCTGCTGTCCGCAACCATTTTTTGGGTCGCAACCCACCAGCTGAGAACCACTGCTTTTGACTGTTCACTTTAAACTGAATAGATAATTTAGTTATTATTAAGCTGTGACGTTGTTCATTTTATTCCTTTAAAACTATTTAACATTAACAGGATTTTATAAGAACATATTTTAAAAAGACATATGCAGCCAAGGGTGTAGATCCCCCCCCCCCCCCATAATCAAAACAAGCAAGTGCAACCCCCCCCAATATTTATGATCAATGGAAACATGTAAATGCTTCACGCTGCAACCCCCCTAATGTTCAAGCCAAATCTATGCCCTTGAATGGTACATCTGTTAGAAAATACATATGGAGACTTTAGTTATTTTGCAGAACTGAACAGGTATTTTTAAAAATGGTATCTGCTCTTTCAGCTGACTTTTTCTAGTAGCTTGTGAACAGCCCCCCATTGGGCTCTTAAAACCTTCTCTCCCAGTATCTACCCCAGAACTGTGATGAATTACGATGCATGTATTCACATTAGCTCATAATGCCAAGATGAGATCAAATGCTGTGATGAGCAACATCTCAGTTTTAGGGAATAAATCACTTCCATTATGTATCTTTGATTTGACGACAATGCTTTTAACTGTACCTGTTACACTGTTGAGGAGGGTTAGGAATAGCTGCAATAAAGTATTCTGTCCTGACGTTCTTTTTTCTTCAAATGATTTATTTTTATAGCCTTTAGGGGTTCACTTGAATAAGTTAATGTTTTAATAAGCAAATTTAGTTTGGTCTATGTTGTGTATGATGTGTGTGTGCGTGTGCGTGTGGTCTGTCATGCACAGCCAACCGGGGGACATCTGTGTGTGTGTGTGTGTGTGTGTGTTTATATCAATTCTGCCTAAATGAGCACGTCTTTCTGACTTGTATAGCCAACCTGTAAGCATTTTTTACATTATCAAATCATACACTCATTTTAATACATGTTATACATATTACATATTGCTCTGCTTTCCGCATTAGGAGAGTGAAGGACATAAGAAAGAACATTATTGCTGCTTCTTTGAAGCACTGAGGTTCCAGACTTCCAGCTTTTGGTTGTGTGAGTGTGAGGCTAACGTGTGTACTGGTGTATGCTGAGAATGGTCATGAAGACAACAGAGCCAGAGTTCATATTGTTTAAGGCTGAACTCCACTTCAGTTTCAACTGGGACAACAATAGAATACTAATCATTGTATTGTGAGTCATGCATGACCGGCAGGGTTCCTTAAAAAGCATGCAGCACATGCAGACTGCTAAACTGTAATCATAGTGTGTGTCTGTCTAAATACACATTTGAAACAACATCTTTGTTTTAATCCACAATAATTATCTCCTGTTTCTGCTCATTTTTTTGTATTTACAGTTTAGAGAATCTTTCTTCATCGGTAATTATATTCAAAGTGACATTTGAAGAGAGATTATGTCTTTACATATTTTCTGTACGAGCATACTTATGTGCTTGCTTGTTCATATGACTATTTCTAACACAGGCTTGAGATATAGAACAGATCAGATGGTAGGAAAGTCCCTCAAAATGTTAAAGAATGCATACATGAAACAAAAACATGACATTTCTTGGATGTGAACTGAAAGAGGAAACAGCACAGAATTGGGTTAATTATAATGTTCCCAAGTAAATGGCATCATGACCCTTCATGGCGTTTTTATCTAGGCAGGAGGTTGTTTTAATGAAACCTTTCGTAAAAAAATTATTACATGAGTACTCGGCAGAGGAGCAGAAGAGAGTAACAGAAAATGTAGCATATGTGGTTTATGGAGACAAGGTGATATAGGCCTGAGCTTTTGGAGGAGGCTTCAGACCCCGAAACCACATCGCAGCAGGAAAACAGTTCTCTCTGAACTCCCTGAAACCATGTTGTACTTCAAGGCTCCAAAGAAAAAAGTTACAACTTCATTGCATGCATGAATATATATTTTAGTTATGCAGATTCTATTATATAAAGTATATGTCTTTTTCTAAAAGTTTTGTAAAAGTTGTGGCCTTATTCTCAGAGGTCAGTATGTCCCTGCACAATCATAGTTATTTTTATTCTATTGTATTTTTTTTTTAAACAATTTGTTTCATGTTTAGGTTTAAACTTAAAACTGTTGAGTGGCCTTGGTGCCCTCTAACACAAGAAAAAAAAAATTAAATTAAAAGATCTCATTTCATATGATTCCACTGCAAATGGGTTCACTTTTTTACTTTTCAATAGCTTGTCCATTGTGTTCATTCTTAAAGGAATATTCCAGGTTGAATGCAATTATTGCTCAATCGACAGCATTTGTGGCATAAAATATGTTGACTCAAATCTTCTTTTATTTTAAAAAAAAAAAAAGCAAAAAACAGGGGGCCTGGGTAGCTCAGCGTGTATTAATGCTGAGTAACACCCCTGGAGTCACGAGTTCGAATCCAGGGTGTGCTGAGTGAATCCAGCCAGGTCTCCTAAGCAACCAAATTGGCCCGGTTGCTAGGGAGGGTAGAGTCACAATGGGGCACGTGGTAAGCTGTGCGTGGATTGTGGAGAGTAGCATGAGCCTCCACATGCTGTGAGTCTCCGCAGTGTCATGCACAATGAGTCACGTGATAAAATGCGCGGATTGACGGTCTCAGAAACGGAAGCAACTGAGACTTGCCCTCCGCCACCCGGATTGAGGTGAGTAACTGCGCCACCACGAGGACCTACTAAGTAATGGGAATTGGGCATTACAAACTGGGGAGAAAAGGGGATTAAAAAAAAAACAAGGTTACAGTGAGGCACTTACAGTCCAATTATCCAGTTGTTTTTACAGTCGTTTTAGGGTTTGCAGCATAACGTCACCATGACAACGAGTCGTAAAATATGTAACTTTACACAGAAAAGGTTAGTAAGCAATTTTATCACATAAAAACACACATATTGTTTATGTCTTGCGGCTATACTTTTGAAACGGTGAGTATTTTAATGTTTACTGATTGGCCCCCCATTCACTTCCATTGTAAGTGCCTCACTGCAACACAGATTTTTGCTTTTTTTTTTTTTTTAAGAACAGGAGGGACATGTTGAAATTCATTTTTGTGGTAATCAACTTTATGCCACATATGCTGTCGATTGAGTTTATCTTGTATTGAACCTGAAATATTCCTTTAAAAGAACTCAGAAATGTTTTTTAATTTTTTTATTATTCCACTGTAAATGGGTTTAACCATTTACTGTAGCTGCTTGTGAGTTCTGTTCATTTGTAAAATATGAGTGTGGAACAGGGGGAATATGGTCGACAGGGCTTTACACTAACTGTAATATTTATACCACAAAAGTGGAAGTGAAAACTACCAGAAAAGACGATTTAGTACACTATGAATACCCATGAATGCATAGATGCTTTGGGTGTGTGTGTGTGTGCATGTGTTTATGTGTATGTATGTGTAACGAACAGATGTGTCGAGGGTAAAAATACACTTGCTAAGCTGTAACTCCTACTGGACGAACATGTGTTAGGTGACTGAATACCAACAATGAATCAAATAATGCATGTAATACCAAGACTTTGTTTGACCTTTCATGATACCTTGAAAAAAGACCTGAAAGAGCAATATGTGTGCAGCAGAGACTTTTGGAGACATTATACATGAGTAATATACTTCAATCCATATTTGACCAGCTGAGCTTCTATTCTACAGAGTTCTGTGGTCTGCACATCATACCAAATCAACACATGCACACATACATGCGTTCATTATTGCGACCCTGCCACATTGTCTGTTCTCTTCTCTACAACAGGAAACACCTGCAATGTTCTCTTACCACACGAGCGCTCTGATACACACACATACACAATCCACCCATAAAGCATCAAAGCCTTGCACAATCACCTATTTATGACAGTTAAGCTAGAGATTATGCATTATCAGATTACATGTTACACATGCATTTAAGCTCCAGTCACTTGGGTTATGCTGAAAAAGCAACAAAAACAGCTAAAATAGCTACAGCTTTTAAAAAACATAATTTGAATGGTAAGGGTTTTCCACACTTTGTGTTATCTGGCCAATGGTGAGTCAGAGAAGAAGGAGTGAGTAGGACAGGGAAGATACCCCTGAAAATGATACTGAAAGAGTCATCTTCATTTCAGGAAGCACTAAGAGAGAGCACCATTTTCAGATCATTCATAATTTATTTCTCTGCCAAAGAGTAACATGAACAGAACAGGGAAAGGAAAGGATCTTAAATAGCTTTCCTTTTTCAGCTTATTTGATTAAGAGCATTCTGCCCTTCAAAGGCAACACGCAGTAACTACAGCAACACCAAAACCAAAAAGTTTTTTGATTATCCAGACAAACTGTTTATCGGTCTTTTACACTCTGTTTTCTCTGAATAAGAGCATAGTTGAGCCAAACCTCTCTGTCACAGGGTGGATCGTACCCCTAAGAGATACAATTGCGATCATAGCTCAATTTGGAATGTGTAAAATGTGTAGTTACTGCATTTTGCCATTGCACAATAGTATTATGGGTGATGTAGTTCTGTAGCACAATGTGTAGTAGTGCACTACAGGATATGAAACCCTCCTATGCCTAAAAATGAAAGAGAAAGAGAGAGACACCTCAAAAAGAACTGCTTCCTGTCTTATTCCTCTCATCTCTCATCATTTCAGACCCTACGGTCCTTGCATGTGCAATCGCATTCCTGCGTAGGTGCTGGGAAATATGAGTGGGCTGTTTGACACAACCCACTACTAAGAGATTCATTTACAGACATCTCTCAAAGAATAATGTGCTAAGTGCATTTTAAATCTAAATGTGACATAAATATAAAGTGGAGTCCAAAAGTCTGAGAGCATGTTGAAGATGTGGGATTTAAAATCTAACCTGGTAGTAAACAGAACATTTTAGGGACCTCAATAAAAATGGATAGGCCAAATTGTTGCCCATATTTTTTTAAACCAAATTTTCCTTAGCAACAGAGTGTCAAGAAATGAGTAAGTAAAGCAGGACCCAAATGCAGGAAGGCAATAATGTGGGCTTTATTTGACAAAGAACAAAAATACAAACCAAAACACCCACTAGGAAAAACAGAAAACAGAATGATAAACTTGAAAACTCGAAAAAAACAAAAATAAAAACGGCCGATGATACATGAACAGACAGGAACCAACCGACGGTGGAAACACAAACGATTCGACAATGGACTCAATATGAGGGGAGCTTAAGAAGGGATAGGTTGATAGGGAGCAGGTGCCGCCGATAATTAGTTAATTGGAGAACGAGCTGTTGTCCGGGTTACAGAGCTGGCGATCGAGTAAGGGGGCAGGGTACGGCAGCCTGGGAGGAGGGTCCAAGTAGGGGGCGGGGTCCGGCGACCTGATAGGAGTCTTGAGGAATGGGACAGGGTCTGGCCGAGGTTAGGCAGCCACAGGGTAGGGACAAGGTCAGTGGCTTCCACAGGGGGCAAAGCAAGCTGGTCTTTGGCGGCTGCAGGAAGCTAGGCAGACTCGCTGATGACCACAGGGGACTGGACAGACTTGTTGACGGTCACAGGGGACTGGACAGGCTCATCAACAATCACAGGGAACAGGACAGGCTCGTCAACGGCCACAAGGAACAGGACAGGCTCGTTGACAGCCTCAGGGAACTGGACAGACTCAGTGACCACGGGGAACTGGACAGACTCGTCGATGGCCACAGGGAACTGGACAGGCTTGTCGACAGCCACGGGGAACTGGATCGGTTCATCGACGGCCACGGGGAACTGGACATTAGTGGCCGTCCAGGGAACAGCAGCTGACTTGGACCCCTCCAAGGGTGCTGTAGAGGACTCTGACCCCTCGTGGCGGTCAGCAACAGACTCGGACCCCTCCTGCAGGTCAGCAACGAGCCCCTCCGCCTCCTGGCTTCCACAGCGGCTCCTCCACCTTCTGACGATCAGCAGCAGGCTCCTCCGCCTCCTGGCGGTCAGTAACGAGCTCCTCCTGGCAGTCACCAGCATGCTCTTCCGCCTCCTGGCGGTCAGCAGCGCTGCCTCTTGGCAGAGGAGCCCCTGGTGAATGAAATGATCTGTACAGAGAAATTTAACATTATGGAGTCTTTAGACAATACCTTGAGAACCATTCGAAACTTCTTTGAGTCTAACTCGATTTGCAATCGGATTCCTAAAATTATATTAAAGAGACACCAGCACTTTCAGCAAAAGTCTGAAGATGTACTTGCATGTTGTTGCGTTTCCTTGCATTGCTTTGGTCATTTGGCTGTGTCAGTAGAAAGTTATGGTTGTTCTGTCTATGTTTTGGACCTCTGTTAAGATTGTGGATAGTTTGTTGCTGGGATGATGAGGTGGGGCTTTGAAGCAAGGCCTTCACGTGTGTGAGTCATAGAGCAGAGACGGAGAAAAGCTTCCACAAGGGGAGCTTAAGAAGGGACGGGTTGATAGGGAGCAGGTACCGCCGATGAGGAGTTAATTGGAAAACGAGCTGTTGTCCGGGTAACGGAGGGAAAGAGAGACAAAACCAACACAGGAAAACACTCAGGCAAGACAAACTGACAGTCAGAGGAGGCACAGTAAGGCCAGACTGTGACACAGAGAGGTGGTGCATACAAACAGTTCTTTCACACTTTCAGAAATCAGAATTTAAGCATTTATTAAACTATTTTATAAATATATATTTGAAGTCAAAGAATAATCTCTAATATTCTCG
This sequence comes from Myxocyprinus asiaticus, assembly GCF_019703515.2. Classification (NCBI taxonomy): domain Eukaryota; kingdom Metazoa; phylum Chordata; class Actinopteri; order Cypriniformes; family Catostomidae; genus Myxocyprinus; species Myxocyprinus asiaticus. The sequence continues at coordinate 3,062,433 of NC_059351.1, read as the reverse complement.
GTGGGCCTGGGTCTAATTGGCTACACCACTGCGCTGTGTTAACATGGATCATCAGGTTCAGGCCCGGTTCTACAGGGGTGCTTGAGGGTGCTAGCACCCTTAATTGAATGTGTAGGCCTCATAATACTGTATACTGGCAAAGTAGATTTTCTTGAATCCCAGCGAATATATACACAAAATCCCTGCATCAAAACTAACAAACGTGTTTTATTTTGCAAATCAGTGTCCTAATTAGCAGCACAGCATTCTGTTTTCAAAGTACATAAAGGCATTTAATTGGTTACAACCTCCGCCTGCGCTTACAGAATTCATAGCGGAATTATCGCACTCAATTACCACTTGCTGCATCCATCCGATTTCTGCTTTGGGATAAAACGGGCCATAACTGCTGGTCTAGGATCAGTTTCGCAAAGCCAAATCCAAATATGAACTATTATTGAAATGTGAAAACTGATTCTAGATCAGTGGTTCGGATAGCATCTTTCATCTGACATCGCTTGCTGCATTCATGCGCAGTGAAAACGTACTGTAGCTATTAATAATTGTGAAAAAAAAAACAAAACTTTTCTTAAACAAATGCAGTGTATTTAATGTTTTGGTCACATTAAACAAAAAAGTTGTTTTGGTGGCATTAAACATGATTTCATCTAAAAAAGAAAAAAGGAAAAAAATATACCAAATACTGAGAAATTTTAAAATGTATGTTTAATTTTTCAATTCAACTTATCTCAAATTTGTATGCACATAATTTGTAATAAAAATCTGTATTAAATTAGAAAAATGCAAAATAGGAGCATTCTCACTATTGGTCTCAAACATATGAAAATATGTGATAACTGTCACAAGCATAACTTGTATTCTTATTTACTATACTGTATATGGAGAACATCTTTTATATATTTTTTATATTTTTTTATAATGCACAGTTAACATAGGTAAATGTGGCCCCATAGTTTCAGTAACACACTTTTCATTTCTGATCCTAAACTAAACAGTAAACACTTACTTGAACCCTTTTCTAATGAGACATAGATATGTGACAGATGCAAAGAGAAAATTATTAAAAAGCTAATTTTTCCATAATTTCCCCATCATATGCCTGAGGAAGAGCTCAGAATGTGAAGGTGTTCAAGATTTAGACCTTGTAACATGTTACCTGTTGCTCTCTGTTACTCTTGCTATCTTAAAATTCAGTGTGTGCAAGTGGAAACAACATGCCGACCTCCCGTGTGATCATGTTGGTAAGAGCAAGAGAGAGGGGACACAGACCTGTCTCTTGCTTTAAAATTCATTGTGTGTAACACTCCAACCACATGACCTGTTTGCACTACACCCTTGTCAGATCAGCTCTCACTGTGACAGACAGAACACAAACACACGTTCACACATAATCACAATAATAGACAATCCATAAAAAGTCTGGAGAAGACACAGACAGAAGATGTTTCGTCTTCCAAAATAAAATAAAAGTAATATGCATGCTTTCTTCTTAGATAAGATAATATCTCCAAATGTGTGTGTGTGTGTGTGTGTGTACAGGTTTTGCTATACTTGTGAGGACCAAGTATTGAGAAACCTGTTCTGTGAAGACATTTCTGGTTGTGAGGACCTTTTGGGTGGTCCTCACAAGGGAAATGGCATATTAAATTATGTTTTTTTGACAATGTAAAAATGCAAAAAGGTTTCTGTGAGGGTTAGGTTTAGGGGTAGGGTTAGGGTTAGGGTTAGGGGATAGAATCTATAGTTTTTACAGTATAAAAATCATTATGTCTATGGAGGGTCCTCACAAGTACAGTTGTGCTCAAAAGTTTGCACACCCTGGCAGAAATTGTGAAATTTTTGGCACTGATTTTGAAAATATGACTGATCATGCAAAAAAACTTTTCTTTTAAAACTAAGCCTTTTATTTAAGGATAGTGATCATATGAAGCCATTTATTATCACATAGTTGTTTGGCTCCTTTTTAAATCATAATGATAACAGAAATCACCCAAATGGCCCTGATCAAAGGTTTACATACCCTTGAATGTTTGGTTGTTGCTTGAACACACAAGGTGACACACACAGGTTTAAATGGCAATTAAAGGTTAATTTCCCACACCTGTGGCTTTTTAAATTGCAATTAGTGTCTGTGTATAAATAGTCAATGAGTTTGTTAGCTCTCACGTGGATGCACTGAGCAGGCTAGATACTGAGCCATGGGGAGCAGAAAAGAACTGTCAAAAGACCTGCATAACAAGGTAATGGAACTTTATAAAGATGGAAAGGGATATAAAAAGATATCCAAAGCCTTGAAAATGCCAGTCAGTACTATTCAATCACTTATTAAGAAGTGGAAAATTCAGGGATCTCTTGATACCAAGCCAAGGTCAGGTAGACCAAGAAAGATTTCAGCCACAACTGCCAGAAGAATTGTTCAGGATACAAAGAAAAACCCACAGGTAACCTCAGGAGAAATACAGGCTGCTCTGGAAAAAGACGGTGTGGTTGTTTCAAGGAGCACAATACGACGATACTTGAACAAAGATGAGCTGCATGGTCGAGTTGCCAGAAAGAAGCCTTTACTGTGCCAATGCCACAAAAAAGCCCGGTTACAATATGCCCGACAACACCTTGACATGCCTCACAGCTTCTGGCACACTGTAATTTGGAGTGACTAGACCAAAATAGAGCTTTATGGTCACAACCATAAGCGCTATGTTTGGAGAGGGGACAACAAGGCCTATAGTGAAAAGAATACCATCCCCACTGTGAAGCATGGTGGTGGCTCACTGATGTTTTGGGGGGGTGTGAGCTCTAAAGGCACGGGGAATCTTGTGAAAATTGATGGCAAGATGAATGCAGCATGTTATCAGAAAATACTGGCAGACAATTTGCATTCTTCTGCACGAAAGCTGTGCATGGGACGCTCTTGGACTTTCCAGCATGACAATGACCCTAAGCACAAGGCCAAGTTGACCCTCCAGTGGTTACAGCAGAAAAAGGTGAAGGTTCTGGAGTGGCCATCACAGTCTCCTGACCTTAATATCATCGAGCCACTCTGGGGAGATCTCAAACGTGCGATTCATGCAAGACGACCAAAGACTTTGCATGACCTGGAGGCATTTTGCCAAGACGAATGGGCAGCTATACCACCTGCAAGAATTTGGTGCCTCATAGACAACTATTACAAAAGACTGCATGCTGTCATTGATGCTAAAGGGGGCAATACACAGTATTAAGAACTAAGGGTATGCAGACTTTTGAACAGGGGTCATTTCATTTGTTTCTTTGTTGCCATGTTTTGTTTTATGATTGTGCCATTCTGTTATAACCTACAGTTGAATATGAATCCCATAAGAAATAAAAGAAATGTGTTTTGCCTGTTCACTCATGTTTTCTTTAAAAAATGGTACATATAATACCAATTCTCCAAGGGTATGCAAAATTTTGAGCACAACTGTATAGCAAAACCAACGTGTGTGTGTGTGTGTGTGTGTGTGTGTGTGTGTGTGTGTGTGTGTGCACGCTATGTGATACCTCGACTCTTGTTCCAGAGAAACAGTAAGAATGACACTCAGGCCTTCAGTGTTGTACCTGGCAATAGGCAGATAGCACACCACTAACAACGCTCAGAGCTCTACGGGACATCTGTCATTGTCTTTTTTTCCACCTGTGCAACAAACATCATGTTACTATGTACAGAAACTTGAATTGAGTTGAAGCTGCAAAAAAATATCTGGCAGATTTTATTCTTTTGCCATTCCTCTGAAAAATGAAGATCATATCTCTTGCTATTCACATTAGCATTTTGCTACATGGTAAATGCATATTCTTTTTTTTTCTCCCATTCTGATGTATATGTATATACAATAGGGCTGTCAGAGACTGCCTAGAAAGTAGAAAGTACACTATACCCACTTGGCAGCATAATGGTATGTATGAATGCCATTGCATTTGATAACAAAATGTACCAAGAGACATTAACAATCAAATGATGCTAGTTCTTTTGTAATTCATTTCTGACTAATTTCACTTTTAGCCATTTTTTTGCAATGACTTGTAACCAACTGGTCCCAAGGTCATTTTTAATGGATGTATGAAAGTTCCCATCAAAATCACACAGGCGATCAAGCAGAGTAACCAGAGGTGTCATTCATCACATTAACTATAGACGTGCATATGATGTTCCACAAAGTTTTACAACCAGAAATTGTCACAATATTTTTTTGTCTTCATTTTGAATAATGCTTTATATACAGCATATATATATACTGTATTCAACTGTATTCAACTTTTTGCTATTTTCTTCTGCGTTTGCAAATTTGTTGTATATATATATATTATTATTATTATTATTATTATTATTATTATTATTTTGCATTTGCAAAAGGTTTGCGTGTGCTAAAGACATTCATACATTTTTAAGTGTTATAATACTTTTATAATACTTGTTGTAATACTTCATTCAATATGGAGGACGAAACCTGCAAAAATAATAAATAAATAAATACACAAATACATATATAAATAAGCAAATAAATCCATATATTTGTGCATAAATTAATATATTAATAATTAAATGTGCGAGGAGATATACATATAAATAAATAAATGCACCCATTAATGCAAAATAACACAATATAAAACGGTTGAGGAAATGCAAAAATGTGTTAATTTCTGTATTTATTTTTCTTTCATGCAACATGCTAATGAGAGGAAGTCAACCAAATATTAGTAGGTGGACTTTAGGTTTGGCTGTGATGCCTGAACAGCTGTTGACGTCCTCTCATTAGCATGTTGCGCGAAGGAAAAATAAATACGAAACAACATACAGAAATTAATGCATGATTGAAGAAATTTCAAAATGTGGAATGAAAATCAACTTTCAATTTAAAATGTTTCTTTTAACAATTTGCATTTCCCCAACCATATATTTATGTTTTATATTGTATTATTTTTGCATTGATTGGTGCATTTATTTATTTATTTATGCATGAATATGCAGATTTATTTATTTATTTGTGTATTTATTTATTTATAGTTTATTTATAGTTTTTATTTTTTTCTCCCAATTTGGAATGCCCAATTCCCACTACTTAGTAGGTCCTCGTGGTGGCGTGGTTACTCACCTCAATCCAAGTCTCAGTTGCCTCCGCTTCTGAGTCAGTCAAGCCGCGCATCTTATCACGTGACTCACTGTGCATGACATCGCGGAGACTCACAGCATGTGGAGGCTCATGCCACTCTCCGTGATCCACACACAACTTACCACGCGCCCCAGTGAGAGCGAGAACCACTAATCGCGACCACGAGGAGGTTACCCCATGTGACTCTACCCTCCCTAGCAACCAGGCCAATTTGGTTGCTTAGGAGACCTGGCTGGAGTCACTCAGCACACCCTGGATTCGAGCTCATGACTCCAGGGGTGGTAGTCAGCATCAATAATCACTGAACTACCCAGGCCACATTTATGTATAGTTTTTGCAGGTTTCGTCCTCCATATATGATATATATATATATATATATATATATATATATATATATATATATATATATATATATATATATATATTAGAATTGTGTGTGCTAAAGACAAGTATAAGTGTTATAAAACTTTTATAATACTTGTTATAATGCAAATGTAATAAATAAACTATGATAATACCAAGGTACTCTTTTTGTTGATGGTGTCTACCGAAATACCATTGTTTATTTTTGTAATGGGTTGTACAATTAAAATAAGTTTGTCATCCTTTACTTTGTATGTCTCTGCTATATTTTACACCTGCTATCACCCAAAAACAAACAAATGAATAAAATAATCAAAATGTTCTTTTTACTTCTCTAGTTGTTTTCTCTGCTCAGGGTCGTTATGCTCAAAAACTGTTGAATGACCTAATGGAGAATTATTCTAGTGCTTTACGGCCTGTGGAGGACACAGACAAAGCCCTGAACGTCACTCTGCAGATCACACTCTCACAGATCAAAGATATGGTGAGCGCAAGACACACACAAGTGCATCACATTTAATCTCTGGCTTATTTTTACTCACATTTTTCCGTTCAAATGAATATAGGCTAATTCGTTGTGATGTTCAGCTACACATACCAGACCTACTGCGGAGACAGTGGGCCTAAATCACTTCCGATGGTTATGAGATCAAGGCAGATATCGAACAAGTAAACCACCCACACACTGTCCGTCTGGCCTTGATGTGGCATGGTGTGCTCGACTATATGTTAAAACCGCACAGCTTACATGATGGCCCCAAACTTTTAACCTCTGGGCATACACATGCACAGATCATATTCAAATAATTGACATCATATTCAGGCCCAGTTCTTAAATAACTGGAGTGACAGCTAATGTTCTAATGGTGCCTACCCATTAAAAAAGCACATTGTCTCTTGAAAAGCTTATGTTACATGTTTGATTGACAACTAGTCTTCACTATAATAGCTGTTATAGTGGGTAACTCTAAGTGTCAGCATTTATCAATGTTGGAGAGGTGAGTGTTTGTATAATGTGAGGATCCCCTTCTCATTAACTCCATGTACCTTGTGATACTGTAAACATTATACTGTATGTGTGTATGTATAGTGTGAGCTTTGTGACTAATGTATTAGAGCTCCATTTGTGTGATTGGGAATCATGTTTTGACCTCATTTAGAACTGGTGGAATAGTGCTGTTGATTCTGAATTAAGAACATGCTCATCGATCTAGAGAAACTTAAACCTAAAGTAGGTTTGTCCTTCATTATTTTATGAGACATGTTGTGGAATTTGGCTGCATATATACATAAAAACAATATGCAGACATATAGAGGAGATCAAATGGGGCTTAACTCCTTTCTGTGGCTCGTTCATCCATTAACTCTTGTCATATGTAATTGCAGGGTGTAACATCCGAGGTTGTTACCCCTCCTACCAACCACCAGAGGGAGCTCTCTCCCAAATACTTACTCTGTACTGTTTCTTCTTTGGTGACTTCCTCCTAACATGGATCCAGCGGAAGTTTCACAGCGCACCAGTGCGAGGTATTAAAGGGTTACCAAGACCAGCTGAACAACCTATGGGCTGCCAACGAATGTTTGACACAATACATTCACTCACTGCCAGCTCCCCATGCTATACCGTTAAGCTTTGCTCTACCTGATAAGTTTGATGTTTCTGCTGAAAAATGCCAGGGGTTTTTTATGACAGTGCAAAGTATATTTCTCAAATCAACCTGAATCATTTGATCAAGACGCCAGAAAATGTGCTTTTATGATGTCACTGCTTACCGGCAAAGCTCTCGATTGGGCCGCCGCTGTTTGAGATAAAGATCCTAAAATCCAGGTTTCATTTGATTACTTCGTTCAACAAATCCACGAAGTCTTCGAATATCCAGCAGGCGGCCAAGATATCTCTGTTCAGCTGCTTCATTGATGCCAGGGTCATCGATCAGCAGCAGATTATGCAGTTCTGTTCAGGACACTAGCAGCTCAGAGTGGGTGGAATGATGTCGCTCTGAAGTCTGTTTTCCATGAGGAGCTTAACCTAAAACTCAGGACGGAGCTAACCTGTAAGGGTGAAGGTACTACTCTTTCTGAATATATAATCATGGCCATCAAGATGGATATCTGCTTCAAAATGCTTCACAGCCTCAGTTTCACTCCGCCTCAAATTCTTCAGTCTCAGTACAGGCCCAGGCATCCACTGTATCACCCGAACCCATGCAAGTTGTTTACGCTCACGTTTCTGTGGAGGAATGCCGACGTCGACGCAACGAAAACCTTTGCTTTTATTGTGGCTCACCAGGTCATCTCAACGCTGCATGCCCATACAAGAAATCAAGTTCTCCTGAGTCAAGGCAAAATTTGAGTACAATGAACACTGTATCACACGTTTCACATAATTTTCTGTTTCCTGTAGAGGTCTCCACTGGTGATCATGTAAAGTGTTTTACAGCTTTAGTGGATTCTGGTGCTGCTGTAAATCTCATTAATCAGAAGATTGTACAAGAACTCAACATACCCACCATTCAGTGTTCCCCAATGATTAACATCACCACTGTTGACAACACTCCTATTGGTACTGGCATAACCCAACAGACTGTTCCGATAAACATCAAGGTTGGACTTTTTCATGTAATCTCACTATATGTCATCAACTCACCCAAGCATGCTCTTATCCTGGGTCATCCCTGGCTGGTCATCCATGACCCATCTATATCTTGGAAACAAGGTGAGCTCACGCAATGGTCAAGTGTTTGTCACAAACATTGTCTCCATGTTTCTGTTTCCATGCCTTTTCTTATCACCAGTATTGAGAGCCCCAAATCACAGAAGGAGCCCACAATCCCCAAGGAGTATGCAGAGTTCAGTGAGGTGTTTAGCAAAATCAAAGCTACACAACTTCCTCCTCATCGTCCATGGGACTGCGCCATTGAACTTCTGTCCAATACAGCCCCACCGAGAAGCAAGGCATGTGCATTGTCATGCCCCGAGACCCTCGCCATGGAGAATTACATTGAGGAAGTCCTTGCCTCCGGTTACATCCATCCCTCTACCTCTCCAGCTGCTGCAGGGTTCTTTTTTGTAGAGAAGGATGGAGGTCTACGTCCCTGTATCGACTATCGAGGCCTGAACTCTGTCACCATAAAGTACCATTACCCATTACTGCTTATCCCCTCAGCCCTTGAACAACTCCATGAGGCAAAGATCTATACCAAACTTGATCTGAGAAGTGCTTATAACCTTGTCAGGATCTGAGAAGGGGATGAGTGGAAAACTGCTTTCATCACCACCAGGGGGCACTATGAATATTTGGTCATGCCGTATGTTCTTGCTAACACCCCCTCGGTTTTCCAGTCTTTTATCAATGAGATATTCAGAGACTTAATGAATCATTGTCTGGTGGCTTACATTGACGACACCCTCATCTACTCATAAGACATGGAACAACATATCCAGCAGGTCAAGACAGTTCTATCACATCTCCAGGAACACCAGCTATTTGTCAAGGCAGAAAAATGTGAGTTCCATACCTCCCATACCACTTTCCTAGGCTACAATATCAGCCATCAAGGTGTAGAAATGGATGTCTCTAAGATAACAGCAGTCACTGAATGGCCTTGACCTTCAAAAATCAAGGAACTACAGCGGTTTCTGGGCTTTGCTAACTTCTATCACTGTTTCATCAGGAATTATAGCATCACTGCAGCCCCACTCATGTCGTTGCTCAAGAGAAAGCCCAACAAATTGCCTTGAAACGATGCCGCATACCAGGCCTTCATCTCCCTCAAGCCAAGCTTCACGACCGCTCCGATACTGAAACATCCTGATCCCAATCTTCCATTCATCATTGAGGTAGACACTTCAGATTGCGGGATTGGAGCAGTCCTGTCACAATGTCACGGAACACCAGGCCAGCTTTACCCTTGTGCCTTTTTCTCAAGAAAATGTAACTCTGCGGGACCTAACTATGATGTGGGGAAATAAGGAATTACTTTCCATGAAAGCAGCCCTCAAAGAATGGCGTCAATGGTTAGAGGGGGCAGTCCACCTTTTCCAGGTTATCGCCGATCACAAAAATCTTGAATATATCAATGCAGCCAAGAGATTGAACCCACATTCAATTTTACAGTTGCCGCCCTGGCAGCAAGAACAGCAAGGCAGATGCACTTTCACGCAGACATGATCCACCCTACCTCCAACCTCACCCTGGGTCCATTCTGCCACCATCTGTCATCATAGCACCGATTAGTTGGGACATCATGGAGGAGATACAACAAGCACAACAGCATGAACCGTCACCTCCTAACTGCCCCAAGCACTACGTACCCCAAGCTCTACGTCAGAGGACTATCCAATGGGTCCACACTTCCTTGAGCACTGGATATCCTGGCATCCAAAGAACTGTTACACTGGTGTGTAATTCCTTCTGGTGGCCAACTTTGATTCATGATGTAACTAACTATGTAAAGTCTTGTCAGGTGTGTGCCCAATCCAAGACCCCCAGAGAACTGCCCACGGGGTTGCTTCAACCACTGCCAATACCACAAAGACCATGGTCCCACTTGTCCATCGACTTTGTCACAGACTTGCCAAACTCCCATGGTAATGCTACCATTCTAGTAATAATAGATCGATTTTCTAAATCATGTAGACTTGTCCATCTCAAGGGTTTACCCACTGCCATGTAAACCGCTAATGCTTTGTTCCAAGTCTTTAGGGTCTATGGAATACCAGAGGACATCATGTCTGACAGAGGTCCACAGTTCACATCCTGAGTTTGGCAGGCTTTCTGCAAACAACTGGATATCAATGTGAGTATCACCTCTGGTTACCACCCTCAGGCCAACGGACAGGGAGAACATCTAAACCAAGGGATAGGCAGATATCTTCGGAGTTATTGTAGCCATGAACAAGAGAAGTGGAGCGATTTCCTGCCCTGGGCCGAATATGCACAGAATTCCCTCACTCATACCTCTACGGGTCTAACCCCCTTCCAATGCGTGCTGGGCTACCAACCCCCAATGTTTCCTTGGTCAGGAGAACCTTCTACGGTGCTAATGGTGAATGATTGGATAAAGCGAAACGAGAGGGTGTGGGACAGCGCACAATTCCGGCTACAGCGAGTGGTCAGAGCACAACGTTTCCAGGCTGACCGACGGAGGCGCCCCCATCCCAACTATCAGCTGGGACAGAGGGTCTGGCTGTCCACAAGGGATCTCAAGTTGCAGCTACCCTGCAGGAAGCTCAGTCCAAGGTATGTGGGTCCTTTCAGAATTATCCATCAAATAAACCCAGTTACCTACCTTTTAGAGCTTCCTGCTAATTATCGCATCTCTCCTTCGTTCCATGTATCCATGCTGAAACCCGTCCACCCGGCATCTGTCTCTGGAACCACGGATTCTGAGCCTCCACCTCCATTGGATGTAGATGGAGCCCCAGCGTATATGGTCAGAGAGATCATGGACTCAAGATGACGAGGGAGCCAGATGCAATACTTGGTGGACTGGGAGGGCTACGGACCAGAGAAGAGATCATGGGTAGCCACCAAGGACATATTGGACCCATCCCTGATCCAAGAATTTCATCATGCCCATCCTAATCGTCTGGCACCACGACCAAGGGGATGTCCCAGCAGAAGAACACCAGGAGTTGTTCGTAGAGGGGGGGTTCTGTAACATCCAAGGTTGTTACCCCTCCTACCAACCACCAGAGGGAGCCCTCTCCTGAATACTAACTCTGTACCGTTTCTTCTTTGGTGACTTCCTGTTTAGAACTATATAAATATCATGGCGCGAAGTATTGCCAGTTTACCCTGCCTTACCAAGTGTTTTTCCATTGCCATTGCTGATTGTTCTCTTGTTATGACCATTGCCTGTTTCCCTGGATTTACTGCCTTTTGGATACCCCTTTGTTTTGTTTGCCTTGTTGGACAGTCTTTTTGGTTTATTGGATTATACCGCCTGCTTAACAACTACCTCTATTTGCCTGCCGATTTGGATTGTTTGCTTGTGTACTTTAATAAACTTCCTACACATGGATCCTAACACCGTCTCCATGGCCAGTTCGTTACACAAGGAGCAACAGCCTGCATCCATACGGTTTTATGCGCAGTGTTTGTGTTCTGTGTGAATGGCTGATCATTGTATAAGGCACTGGCAGTCATTGTGTGTGTGTGTTCCTGAAAGAGGAAATTAATTTCTCATTCAAGAGGCACTGAATTACCGCCCTGATCAAACTCAATCAAATATTTATTGTCTGAACCTGAGGAGTACATTTAACCAATGTGATATGTAGAAGGCACTAAGTGCAACCTAAGGGTTCAGACTTTCTTCTTCATTACGAGAAAGTAATTGTTTCATGAACAACGGCAGGGTGTTCTCTTGCAGAGCAAGACCCTATGTGACTGAATACTCAGTCCAAACAGGGGTGTAAAAGGAACAAAGAAAATGTACTTTGGTGAAAGAATGCATACTGTGTCAATGTTTTGCTCAATTAAAGTATTTATCCAAAAGCATACTTGAGTAAAATTAAATAATTTTTTTCCCCCACATTTTATTGTACTTGAGTATTTAACCCTCTTATTCTGATAAAGATGGACCGCTTACTTTACCGTTCGCAGTCATTTTTGACCAGAAACTGTACAGGTGTAGCTTTTTTTATTTTTTTTATACAATTTCTTCTTCCCTGAAGTAAAAACACAATTATTCACAAATTTTTTTGTTTTTGTTTTAGATCTTATTTACATATAAATGTCTCGATTTTACCATTTATTTGCATATGCAAATGTATGTAACTTTATGACAATAAAAACCTACACTTCTATCATTTGAAACATGAAGAAAATATGAAAATGTACCATGTATTGGGGGCAGATTGCTGCCATCTGCGTGAAAAAAAAAAAAAAAAAAACAAGACTTGAAAATCATGTTATGACAATAATAGCCAGTAGATGGCAGCGGCGTTTTATGCAGCCACCTATGTAATAATTCCAAATTTGTATCAGTTATGCATTTGGATATATAGGATTTAGATTTGATAAAACTGTTATTTGTCAAAGTTTAGAATTTGTTTTTGTTTTTATTGTTTTGAAGTGTCAGTTTTTGCAATAATGTCACATTATGCTTACAGTCAAACCTGACCTGGTGTTACAAAGAGAAGACATAGAAGAATCTTTTTGTTTCCAATCATTTACTTCAAACATCAAAATGTAATACTCAAAGTAAACAATAATCATGTCAAGAAAATGAATGGATATAAACAGAAATAAATAGCAATAGACTGTGAAAATTCAATTAGTATATAAAACGTCTCAGACTTTGTTCTGGCCAAAGGCCAAAGTATACTTCGAGTATCCGCGTTGCGGATCGTTCCGCGCACAGTATGTGTAACGCAAATGTTGTCATCAGCACAGACATGCGGCTTAACCGTGCACCACCTAGATTTTCTCGACCAGTGCACGCGCGTCGATAACGCATATTGAACTACCTCATATTGAACTGCACCACTGTTGATGTTATATCTTTGCACATTAGAGCATTATTCATACCACCCATAAGACTACATCATCCCACAACACACACATCCAGAGACTTTTTGCACAAACAAACATGTGCACGGCCTCTATATGGCACAATCATAATATTTGCACTATTTGACTACTCAGTCCAGTCAAATGCACTTTTGTGATTTTAATATCATTATATAACTTTAATATTCTAAGTACATTTCTTAGTGTCTTTGTATATTTCTATAATTTACTATTTTAATTTGATGCAACATGAAAATAAGCAAAAATAATTATGTTACTTGCACAAGGACAAACAATGAAGAATCTAAAGAACCTAGAACCTAACCATTGGCTCTTCATCCCATACAGCCATCATAATTTCTACTTAAAAATTAAAGTTTTATTAAAATCAGGACCGTTTCTGAGCATAAGGGGGCCCTTAGCAAAATCCTAATTGGAGGCCCCACAGCACGATAAAAAAATACCTCGCTTTGCAGGGCCCCTTGTGGCTCAGGGGCCCTAAGCGGCTGCTTATACCGCTTATAGCTAGAAACGGCCCTGATGTGAGGGCACCCTCTCCATGTAGAATAAAACAGCTTTTATATGGCTGCTGACATGACTGGAGTCTTCATCTCATGTGAGTGCTCATGTTCTTATACTGTACATATGTTGCAAAGTAACTATTCATTTCTTTATGAGTAAAACTTTTTTAATGAGTAAAAACTAACTGCCTGCACCTTTAAAAAGCATTCTCAATTCTATCCTGAATGGCGCAAAACCTGGTTTACAGTGGAGAGGAATGGATAATTTTTTTTTTTTTTCTCTTTCTCATAGGTAAATACTACATTGCAACAATGACTATGATAACAGCTTCTACATCTTTGACTATCTTTATAATGAATATACACTTCTGTGGAGCGGAGGCAAAACCTGTGCCCCACTGGGCCAAAGTCCTGATCATAGACTACATGTCTAAAATTTTCTTTGTGTATGAGGTAGGGGAGAACTGCACAACACCTGAGAGCGATCGAGGCTCATCGTTCTCTGAAGACCCACTGGCTAGCCTGGAGAGAGATGTGTATTTTAACAAAGGGTTTTATGGTGACTGTCCAAACCACAGTCAGTTTAATGGGTACAACAATCACAGAGACCATCGCCATGAGAAGAATCTCCAGGGAAATGGACACCACCACAATGACAATCGGTAGCATAGACAAGAGCATCAGAAGAGGACCCACCCATCATCAAATTCTCCTGTGCCACAGAGTGCCCATCACTCTAAGTATGCACACTATATCGGTCGAGATGGATGTGATAAGCAACCACGGATAAGCCAGGAAAAACTGAAAGAAAGCGAACTCTCCATTCCGGAAAAACTCAATGGATACACTTACGATCACAGCAATGGCTACTCAATGGAGTTGCCTATCACCATGATAATGGCTACAGCAAAACCTATGGAGCAGACAACTACAATAAGACCACAACTGGCTCAGCATGTATCTGCGGCCAACATCAGAAAGTGATGCAAAACATTGAGTATATCGCTAACTGTTTCAGAGAGCAGAGGACACACCAGGCCAAAGGGGCTGAGTGGAAGAATGTTGCTAAGGTGATGGACAGATTCTTCATGTGGGTGTTTTTCATCATGGTTTTCCTCATGAGCATCCTAGTCTTGGCCGAGGCGACCTAGAGCCCTTTGCACCTTCAAGACACAGTCACAAGTGTTTATATAATGTGTCAAAGTCCAGTTAGTTACAGATTGTTTATTTTTGTCAAACAATAATTTACCCTGTGTTTGTTGGCAAATGGGCACATGTTGTACATTCAGTTGTTTGATATCTGGATTACAGTTACTGCATGAGTGTTAGTTGTTTGTATTTCACACTTTCTTGTGTCTACTTGTGTTCTTTCCACTCTTTCAGATTCTCTGGCTGTAATAGTAAAAGAAATGCTATTAATATTTCATGTGTAGATGTGTTTCCACATGTGTATGTAGAGTAACACAATATTCATCTGGCATGAGCACACAATAATGCATAATTACCCTTGCACACACACACACACACACACAAGTACACACAAGCACACACACACTAATATTGTATATTAGACCAGTCCTGTAATATATATACACACAAACACAAACATATAAACTCATTGAGAGATTCTGTCTTTGAAGGACAAAAGGATTCTGTGATACAGCCTGAAATATTTTTTGTTGGCAAGTTTGCAAAAAAATTTGGAGTGTGAAACACACCAAGAGAAGCAGATTTTTTTATTCATACCACTTAAAGGGTTCACCCAAAAATGAAAATTCTCTTATCCATTAACTCAGAAGTTCAGAAAGCATGTAAATGCAGCATAAAAGTAATCCATACGACTCCGTGGTTTAATCCAAGTCTACAGAAGTGATATAATATGTGTGGGTGAGAAACAGATCAATATTTAAGTACTTTTTTTGCTGTAAATCTACACTTTCACTTTTACTTCCACATATTGGTGTGGAAGTATCTTTCACTTTCACAATTAGCCACCTACTGGTTGGGGCTGGTCAAAAAAAAAAAAAGGTCTTAAATATTGATCTGTTTCTTTTTTTTTCTTTTTCTTTTTTCTTTTCTCCCCTTTTTCTCCCCAATTTGGAGTGTCCAATTCCCAATGCGCTCTAAGTCCTCGTGGTGGCATAGTGACTCGCCTCAATCCGGGTGGCGGAGGATGAACCTCAGTTGCCTCCGCGACTGAGACCGTCAATCCGCGCATCTTATCACGTGGCTTGTTGAGCGCGTTACCGCAGAGACGTAGCGCGTGTGGAGGCTTCACGCTATTCTCCGCAGCATCCACGCACAACTCACCACGCGCCCCACCAAGAGCGAGAACCACATTATAGTGACCACGAGGAGGTTACCCCATGTGATTCTACCCTCCCCAGCAATCGGGCCAATTTGGTTGCTTAGGAGACCTGACTGGAGTCACTCAGCACGCCCTGGATTCGAACTCACGACTCCATGGGTGGTAGTGATCTGTTCCTTACCCACATCTATCATATCCACTGGAGTCGTATGGATTACTTTTATGCTGCCTTTATGTGCTTTTTAGACCTTCAGAGTTCTGATCACCATTCACTTGCATTGTAAGGACCTACTGAGCTGAAATATTCTCCTGAAAATCTTTCTATGTGATTAGCAGAAGAAAGAAAGCCTTCAATTTCTGGGATGGCATGAGGGTGAGTAAATGATGAGAGAATTTTCTTTTTTGGGTGAACTGTCCGTTTAACTGAAACACTCTTCCTCTAATTTTTTAAGCATCCTTATCTACCTTTTACACTGAATATAGTAATATTTACATAAATTAGTCTAGAACACATTCTTTCATGCATTTGTATTCACACAACTTATTTCTTTGATTTGCTGTGCTGTTCCACGCAGTGTTTTCTGCATAGAGTTTTCTTTACTAATGGTGCAACACAAATAAATAAATAAATCATCTTTAGAAGGATCTCCTGGTCAAAAAGAAGGCAAAAGACGAAAAATTATTGAGTTAAAACTTGATAACACTGCCACTTTATACTGCCACCTCTATATGGATACTTGATCCTTACACCTAAATAATAATTAAACTAAAACTGACAATAAAAGAGAAACTCAAAAGCAGATTTCTGAAGAGATTTGCTTTAATACTAGTGGTGCTCTAGCACAGTACATAGCTTAAAATATGCCCACAGTTATCACAGTTCCTTAACTTGGAGACTTCTGGACATGCCACTGGTTGAATATCATGGTTTCAGAATTAATGTGATCAAGGGATCAGTACTAAATGCATCAAGCACTCTTATTTTCCACAAAAATGTAGGGACAAATGGAATGGATAGATGTATGTCCACAATCTGGAAAATAAGGTGAATGCTTGAACTTGAAATTCTAAAATACACAATCATACACTGATATTGTTCACATGCACTTCAAAATGGCATACTTTTTTTCTTTTTCTTTTTTTTTTTTTTTTGCAGAAGGCAGCGTTCCGAAACATGTAAATGCAAATCCAATTTATTTTACAAGGCTAAAAAGATTAAGAGGAAGCGGCTTAACACACCAAGGTTTCTGTCAGTGAATGTAGTTATGTGGCTATGTAAACAAATAAGCGAATATGTTTTGGAAGAGTGTGCATATGCATGGAAAAGACCGGATAACTACAGTAACATCAGTGTATTAGCTACATCATATCAACATGTCAACATAAGATAAGGTCTAATTCTTGGCATTGTACTGTATCCTGTTGCAGATAATAATTTGAAATATCAATGTAAAATAAGTAAACATATGGTGAGTCTCTGCGGTGTCATGCACAGCGAGCCACGTGATAAGATGCACGGATTGGCGGTCTCAGAAGCGGAAGCAACTGAGACTTGTGCTCCACCACCCAGATTGAGGTGAGTAACCGCGCCACCACGAGGACCTGCTGAGTAGTGGGAATTGGGCATTCCAAATTGGGGAGAAAAGGGGCTAAAAAAATAATAATAATCAACAATTTAGTTAACGTTTATTCTATGAGACTAGGTTGAAATTTTTAACTGTGCCTCTAAGCAGGGCCGTTTCTGAGCATATGGAGGCCCCCACACATCGCCCCAACCATCCCAGATGTGTATGACTTTCTTTCTTCAGCAGAAAACAAATAAAGATTTTTCGAAGAATATTTCAGCTCTGTAGCTTCATACAATGCAAGTGAATGGTGACCAATATTTTGAAGCTCCGAAAAGCACATAAAGGCAGCATAAAAGTAATCCCAATGGTTTAATCCGGGTCTTCTGAAGTGATCCAATTGATTTTGGGTGAGAACAGACCAAAATGTAACTCCTTTTTCACTGTACATCTTGCCATTGCAGTTTCTAGGCACAGTCATGATTTTACGCTCGATTACACTTCCTAGTGCTTGACAGATGTGCAGAACGCTAGATGATGCTAGGAAGTGTAATCGATCTTGAAATCATGATCGCCAAGGAGACTGCTGATGTCAAGATTTATAGTGGTCTTTTCTCACCCCAAAATTATTGGATTGCTTCTGAAGACATGGATTAAACCACTGGAGTCTTATGGGTTACTTTCATGCTGCCTTTATGTGCTTTTTGGAGCTTCAAAGTTCTGGCCATCATTCACTTGCATTATATGGACCTACAGAGCTGAGATATTCATCTAAAAATCTTAATTTGTATTCTGCTAAAGAAAGAAAGTCATACACATCTAGGATGGCATGAGGGTGAGTAAATGATGAGAGAATTTTCATTTTTAAACTAAATAAGTCTCAAAGACTCAAATAGCCACTAAAGAATATTTTTATGACTTATTTTCTGCATTTCTGTCAGGTGTGAGCATTATTCAGCAAGTTGTGCGATCTGTGTCTTATAAGACTGTGATAAGAAGTTCCCAGCATTACATTGCAGTATGAATAAATTATGCAGGTTACTGTGTATTGTTTATAGCTTTACTGTTTGTTATGGTGTTTGTTGTAACATTTACTTTATTTAGAGCTCATCTTATTCTTAATATGTTTATATTTTTGGATATCACTGTCATTGCGATTTGTATGTTAAACCATGACTTTCACGCACGTTGAGTGCACAGGTTATGAAATTCTTAGAAACACAGGAATTCTCTAAATTAAAGTCACTGTTTCTCATTATCATTAATATGAATTGATTATGCATTGATTATGCACTTAGGTCCTACTTTCAATGACTGATTTAGTTGGGCTGGTACTGTGTGCTCTGGTTTAAGGCCCCTGAAATGTAACAAGGAAGGATTTTTTCAAAAAATTCTCTGAGTTTCTGTGAAAGTGTGTTAATCCTGTGGAATCTAAACATTCATCTTTGCTGTCCATCTAAATCTCTTCAAAAGGGTCATCCTTTAGATTTTGTTCTGTCTCATGGTTTTTCTATTACTAATCTTGAAGAATTTGATGCTGCAGTCTCTGATCACAGCTTAGTTATGTTTGAAACTGTTGACTCAGCTCTAGACATAGCTGCTGCAACCTAGTATCACATATTACAGTTGCTCCCCCTTGTGGTTTAAACACTGAAAAACTGGTTGAACTCTTTAACAATATTTGTTCTGTTGCTCTTGATTCTGTTGGTTCTTTGGGGCCAAGTAGATGTAAGAATAAAGCTGACCATCAGTCTTGGCTCAAAGACTCCACCCACTCTCTGAGAAAGGAATGTAGGAGGGCAGAACACAGGTGAAAAAAAGATAAATTGCTGGTCTCATTTGAAATTCTTAAAGGGACAGTTCACCCAAAAATGAAAATTCTTTCATCATTTACTCACCCTCATGCCATCCCAGATGTGTATGACTTTCTTTCTTCTGCTGAACACAAATGAAGATATTTAAAAGAATATTTCAGCTCTGTAGGTCCATACAATGCAAGTGAATGATGGCCAGAACTTTGAAGCTCCAAAAAGCACATAAAGGCAGCATGAAAGCAATCCATAACTCCAGTGGTTACATCGATGTCTTCAGAAGCGATATGATAGGTGTGGGTGAGAAAGAGATCAATATTTCAGTTCTTTTTTACTATGAATTTCGACTTGCACTTTCGCATTCTTCTTCATTTGTTTTTTAGTGATTCACATTCTTTCTGCATGTCACCACCCATTGGTCAGGGCTGGACAAAGATGGAGATTTATAGTAAAAAAGGACTTAAATATTCATTTGTTTCAGACATACACCTATCATATCACTTCTGAAGACATGGATTTAACCACTGGAGTCGTATGGATTATAATTATGCTGCCTTTATGTGCTTCTTCAGGTGCAAGAAATGCAGTTGTTTCCTGTTTAGCCATTTGCCCTTGTCATGTGTTAATCGGGTTTCACAAAAGTTTCTTTAACACATATCCAAAAACTATTGGTTGTAATTTCTATTTATTTGCATGTTTTATTTGTTAAATCTAATAAGCGTTTAAGATCTAAGGTATTTGCCCTAAACATTTTGCTGAAGGCCTGTATTTGTAAAATGTCCACGAAATGTTTATGGTACCTTGAGTGCATCTAGTTCAAGTTTAGTGAAGTCTTTTTTCAATGCTTTATTCAAAAAGACTAATGTACAACATAAGGTAAACATGGATCAATAAGAAATTTTATATAAAATTCTCAATGAATTCAACATTACAAAAAGAAAAGACAAACACCTGGGTGTCTAAAATATTTCTAATGGTTACAAAACATGTAACGAAGAGATGTGAAAAGTAAAAAGGGTTTGAACTCAAAAGAGATTCGAGTGGCTAAAAGAAGCTACTCAGCTACTCTGAGAAGCTGAAAGACCCTGCATCAGTGTGGAGAGGCCTGAAAGACACTGCTAACTACAAGACAACATCCTCCAACACTGTAGGCAATCAACAACTGGCTGACGACCTGAATGTGTTTTACTGTAGATTTTAAAAGCCCAGTCTCACACCCCACACCCACTCTGACCTTCACACACACACCAACTGCAACCACCCTCCTCCCCCCTCCTGCTACTCAACCTGCACTTAAGATCTGTGAGGAGGATGTGTGCTGGGTCTTCCGGAAACAAAAGATAAGAAAGCACAGGGCCCAGACAGTCCAGACTGTGCTGACCAGCTGGCCCCATCTTCACACAGATCTTCAACAGATCACTGGAGCAGTGTAAAGTTCCCTGCTGCTTCAAATGCTCCACCATTATCCCTGTCCCAAAGAAACCCAAAATTACAGGACTTAATGACAACAGATCTGTCGCTCTGACGTCTGTGGTCATGAAGTCATTTGAGAGACTGGTGTTGGCCCACCTGAAGGACATCACTGGACCCTTTCTGGATCCCCTTCAATTTGCTTATCGAGCAAACAGGTCTGTGGATGATGCAGTCAACATAGGATTGCATTATATCGTGCAACATCTGGACAGACCAGGGACATATGCAAGGATCCTTTTTGTGGACTTCAGTTCGGCTTTCAACACCATCATCCCAGCTATTCTCTGGACTAAATTAACCCAACTCTTTGTTCCCACCTCTATCTGTCAGTGGATCACCAGCTTTCTGAAAGATATGCAACAGCTAGTGAGACTGGGGAAATTCACTTCCAGCACCTGTACAATCAGCACTGGTGCCCCCCATGGATGTGTGCTCTCCCCACTACTCTTCTCCCTGTATACAAATGACTGCACCGCCGAGGACCCCTCTGTAAAGCTCCTGAAGTTTGCAGACGACACTACTGTCATTGGCCTCATCCAGGATGATGATGAGTCTGCATACAGAAGGGAGGTTGAACAGCTGGCTGTCTGGTGCAGTCAAAACAACCTGGAGCTGAACACGCTCAAAACAGTGGAGATGGTAGTGGACTTTAAGAGGAACACCCCAACATTGACCCTGCTCACCATTCTGAACAGCACTGTGGCAGCAGTGGAGTCATTCAGGATCCTGGGCACTACCATCTCACAGGACCTGAAGTGGGAGACACACATTGACTCCATTGTGAAAAAGGCCCAGCAGAGGTTGTACTTACTTCGGCCAGTTGAGGAAGGTCAACCTGCCACAGGCGCTGCTGATACAGTTCTACTGTACTCAGCAGTCATTGAGTCTGTCCTCTGCACTTCAATAACTGTCTGGTTTGGTTCAGCTACAAAATCAGATATCAGAAGACTACAAAGGACAGTTCAGACTGCTGAGTGGATTATTGGGTGCCCCCTGCCCCCCCTTCAAGAACTATACACTTCCAGAGTGAGGAAAAGGGCTGGAAAAATCACTCTGGACCCTACTCACCCAGCCCACTACCTTTCTGAACTGTTGCCTTCTTGCCGGCGCTAAAGAGCACTGAGCACCAGAACCATCAGGCACAGGAACAGTTTTTTTCCCTCAGGCTATCCATCTCATGAACTGATGAAACTGCCCCACTGAGCAATAACTATGTGCAATACACAGCTTAGTCTATTTATATTTATCCAACATATCCTAGCTCTTCTGCCATTACATTCCCTTGCACTATCTGTATATAACAGATTTGTATTTGTACATATGTATATACAGTATATATATATATTGTCTTATTGTGTATTTCTATATATACTTAAACTGGCGGCCAAAAGTTTGGAATAATGTACAGATTTTGCCCTTATGGAAAGAAATTGGTTCTTTGATTCACCAAAGTGGCATTCAACTGATCACAATGTATAGTCAGGACATTAATAACTTGAAAAATTACAATTACAATTTGAAAAAACATTTCAGAACTTATTAAACTTCTTCAAAGTAGTTGAAAAACAATGATTGACTGACGAGTTTCTAGAGAAAGCTGTTTCTTTTTTGCCATTTTTGACCTAATATTGACCTTAAGACATGCCAGTCTATTGCATACTGTGGCAACTCAAAAACAAAGACAAAGACAATGTTAAGCTTCATTTAATGAACCAAATATCTTTCAACTGTGTTTGATATAATGGCAAATGATTTTCTAGTCGCAAATTAGCAATTTTTAGCATGATTACTCAAGGATAAGGTGTTGGAGTGATGTCTGCTGTCTAGATTTGATCAAAAATGGCTTTTTTCAAATAGTGATGGTGCTGTTTTTTACATCAGTAATGTCCTGACTATACTTTGTGATCAGTTGAATGCCACTTTGGTGAATTAAAGTACCAATTTCCTTCCGAAACAGCTAAATCTGTACATTATTCCAAACTTTTGGCCACCAGTGTATATTTTCTATTCACTTTTTTATTTGTATTCTATTTTTGTATTATCTCTGTCTTGTTGTTGTATTGTTTGTGCACAGGAAGCTTCTGCCACCAAGACAAATTCCTTGTATGCGTAAGCATAATTTAGCAATAAAGCTCGCTCTGATTCTGATCACAAACCTCTGGGATTGGTCCAGCTCGAACAGCGCTGAGAAAAGTAACACGTATCAAGTGACAACTGAAAGCGTTCCTAAATAATACTGCTATAGCACCGGTCTGGATTATAATCTACGACTGAAAATGCCACTGGGTAACATTAATAATCATTAATTTGAGAATACACAGTGATTTAAAATAGAACAATTAATATGTAGTTCCTACTTTTAATTTGGTCACACCCTCTTTAGTGACGTAATCCATCAATGACCAATCAGCAGATCCTCTCAGTTTGAACATGTAGCGGGATGTCGTATTGGCGATTGTTTGCTTTACTCATAAAATATTTTACATAAAACAGAAGTTAAAGAATCTCATGCTCTGATACCATAGAGGGGATCTGCATGTCACGATCTGGAGGTAAATTTAATGGTCAGTAGTTAAACTGATAGTAGTGTATTCGTTTTTAAAATATGTGCAAGACAGTGCATTTGTTTCCTGTTTAGCCGTTTGCCTATGTCACGTGTTCATCGGATTTAATCAGTTACGTTAACGCATATCCGAGAACTATTGTTTGTAATTTCTGTTTAATTGCATGTTTAGAAGAGTATTTCAGCTCTGCAGGTCCATACAATGCAAGTGAATGGTGGCCAGAACTTTAAAGCTCCAAAAAGCACATAAAGGCAGCATGAAAGCAATTTTATATAAAATTCTCAATGAATTCAAGATTAAAAAAAGAAAAGACAAACACATGGGTGTCTAAAATATTTCTTACTGTTACTAAAAAAAAAAAAAAAATCACTTATTTAGTTATTTAGAAAAATAAAAAGGGTTCGAGCTGTTCTAATAAAATTATTGTGTTCCTTGATATGGTTAAACTGTGATCTTTGTGGATCTCCATGCGCCAATATTATTGTCCTGTAACAGATGATACTGCAGTACTGGAAGTTTGTAAAAATGTATTTTTAAGCACATGATTTTCTTGGAAGCAATGCAGGAATGCATCCATTAACAAAGAGATGCATCGCAGGTTGTTTTACCATGTTTTTATGTTTCATTCCACTCTGTAGGACAGACCGAAAATGAACGTCAGAGGAAGAAACGGGCCAGTCTTTATGAGGACATACAGTAAACGAATGCGGAAGGTGGAGCCTTGGTTCTCGCCTGACCTGAAGAAGGCAGTCTTTTCTTTTTCTAGCACTCCTTCATCTGATCAGTCCATACCAGAGGCCACACAACCCAAGAAACGGTAAAACACACACTCACCTACTTGCTTATTAACATTTCTGTTTAATGTAACAAGATGAAGGTCTGACATTTAAATGGTCGTGCTGTTATTTTAGCTAAATTACGATCCGTTCCTCTCTGTTTCAAGGAAAATGAGAGACACAGCCTCACGGACAGCTAAGAGTAAAAGAATGACTGGCATAAAAGAGAAGGAGAGTGATGAGGAAAACTATGCCCCGTCCTTGCCATTCAGGTCGGGAGTGTGGCATAAGCCACTCCAGAACAAACATTTTGCCAACTTTAAGGGGGGAACAGATGAAAGGGATAGTTCACCCAAAAATGAAAATTATCTCATCATTTACACACCCTCATGCCATCCCAGATGTGTATGACTTTCTTTCTTCAGCAGAACACAAATTAAGATTTTTAAAAGAATATCTCAGCTCTGAAGGTCTGTACAATGCAAATGAATGATGGCCAGATCTTTGAAGCTCCAAAAACACATAAATGCAGCATAAAACAATCCATGCGACTCCAGTGGTTTAATCCGTGTCTGCAGAAGCGATATGATAGGTGTGGGTGAAAAAGTAGACCAATATTTAAGTCCTTTTTACTATTAATCTCGACCTTTGACCAGCCCTGACCAGTAGGTGTCAGTATATGAAGAATACAAATTGCCAAAAAACAAAAGAAGAAGAATGTGAAAGTGAAAGTGGAGATTTATAGTAAAAAAAGAAAAGAAAAAGAACTTAAATATTGATCTGTTTCTCACCCACACCTATTATATCACTTCTGAACACATGGATTAAACCACTGGAGTCTTAGGGATTACTTTTATGCTGCCTTTATGTGCTTTTTGGAGCTTTGAAGTTTTGGTCACCATTCACTTGCATTGTAAGGACCTACAGAGCTGAGATATTCTTCTAAAAATCATAATTTGTGTTCAGCAGAAGAAAGAAAGTCATGCACATCTGGGATGGCATAAGGGTGAGTAAATGACGAGAGAATTTTAATTATTGGTTGAACTGTCCGTTGAAGTTAAAAAATCTCTGGTTTTCGTACAATTGTTCAAGACCAATTCAAGCTTAAAGTGACATGTCCAATTTTTCATTGCAGAGAACTGCATCATTTAATTGTTTCTTTTTTTTAACCTTACTATGTTGTATTTCATGCATTTGTTTCAGTAGAAAGAAGACAAATGCTAAACCATCAGTGAGAACTACAGCTGCGAGAAAGACTCGAACAACAAAAAAGGCAAAAATAAATATACAGTCAGTGCTCAGCAGCAGTGATAATGAGGATGACTCCTTAATGATGAAGAAAAGCAATCCAAGAACATCTGATGAAGAATGTGCAGTGTAAGTCCTGTGATGTAAATTCTGTAAGAAATCAGAAAATCAAATCTGTCTTCTCCGTTTGATTGATGTGATATTTTGTGTCCTGTTAGTGCAGAGAAAGTGACAGACAATTCCCTTTTGGGCAGGTTTGTCACACATCGCAAAAGACCACAGCCATTCATCCAAGCTCGGAAATGCACCAACAAGCAGATCGTAAGTGACTGTGTGTGTGTGTGTGTGTGTGTGTGTGTGTGTGTGTGTGTGTGTGTGTGTGTGTGTGAGAGAGAGAGAGAGAGAGAGAGCGAGAGAGAGAGAGAGAGGAGAAGTTCACCGTTTGTCATTGAAACATCAGTGTTTTGTTCATGTTTCTCCCCCTTCTTCTCCCCTTTCCTAGTCTGTTGCTCTTCACCGCACACTAAATTCCTCCGATGATTTCCTCCCTTCATGTTCTCGAAACAAAGGCCTTGCAAGTAGGAAGCCATTCTGCCTGATAAACCGTGGCTTAAACAATCCTGAAATACACAACAACCGCAAATGCTCCCAGACCCGTGGGGCTCTGGGTGAGGTGTCCTTTAATGATAGCGATGATCAGCACCTTCCAGGTAAACGTCCCCTGCTGTCCAGCACCCCTTCCCTGCACTGCAGACAGCTCCTGCAAATACCAGAGCCCTCCATTAGTGAGATCTCTTCCCTCAGCTTTGATGAAAATTACCAGCCTAAAAAAAACAACGAAAGTGGTTTGAAGAAGGGCCAAGTGTCTGATCAAACTGCACAAGAGGAGAGAATCCAACAGCTCCTAAACCACACAGGAGAAGGAGTGATGGAGGGAGGAGAGGAGACAGCTGGAGATGGAGAGAGGGACCAGAGAAAAGAGGGATGTGCAGGGAACACATCTTCACAGGCAAGGGGAGGTTTTGGATATGCGGCACCTCCATCAAACCTGGAGTCTTTAGCAGAGGAGCTAAAGGAGAGGTCAGTAATGTTGTTTTCAGCTGTTGTAATGCACAACTTTGACACAACATTCACACTACAAGTCGAAAGTTCAGACTCACTTAAAGGAATAGTTCACCCAAAAATGAAAATTCTGCCGTTATTGACTTGCTCCAAACGTGTATGAATGTCTTTATCCCATGAAACACAGGAGGATACATTTGAATTTCTTTTTAGTTTGTTTGCCATATAATTGGTGTAATGAAAAAGCTCCAAAAAACACACCATAAAACTAACCACAGTAAAAGCAATCAATACATCTAATGCACTATATTCCAAGTACTCTGAAGCCATTCCATCACTTTGTGTGATGAGCATAAGAAAATTTAAGTCGTTATTCACTCAGTCAAATCATTAATAAAGCACTGAAATCAAAAATTTTGGTTACATCAATAACGTCAAACTTCATTGGACCTGTGGGGGCCTGGGTAGCTCAATGAGTAAAGATGCTGACTACCAATCCTGGAGTCACGAGTTCGAATCCAGGACGTGCTGAGTGACTCCAGCCAGGTTTCCTAAGCAACCAAATTGAGTAGAGTCACATGGGGTAACCTCCTCATGGTCGCGATTAGTGGTTCTCGCTTTCAATTGGGTGCGTAGATCCCGGAGATTAGCATGAGCCTCCACATGCTGTGAGTCTCTGCGGTGTCATGCACAACGAGCCATGTGATAAGATGCGCGGATTGACGGTCTCAGAAGCGGAGGCAAATGAGACTTGTCCTCCGCCACCCGGATTGAGGTGAGTAACCGCACCACCACGAGGACCTACTAAGTAGTGGGAATTGGGCATTCCAAATTGGGGAGAAAAGGGGAATAAAAAAAAAAAAACTTCACTGGACCTCAAACCTGCATGAGTCGTATTGATTAACTGGTTTTATGGTCTCTTTTTTTCCACTGTTCACTTTCATCATGCGAGTCAGTGATGTGCTGCTCATTAGTTTTTGTCCAGATGTATTAAATTATAAAAAAATACATTACAAATGCAATTCGCACTAAACAGTTACTTGAATACATCTCTTCTAAGATGTTTTAAATTCTGGAATTCAAAGTCATTTTTATCGTTTTATTTTTTTCTGGAGCTTAAAGTAAAAAATGTCATGTTGTGTAACCATCCAGAGACTCATTAAAAAACATACATTTTAATTTTTATCCCTTTTTCTCCCAATTTGGAATGCCCAATTCCCAATGTGCTCTAAGCCCTTGTGGTGGCGTAGTGACTCATCCGGGTGGCGGAGGACGAATCTCAGTTGCCTCCACATCTGAGACCGTCAATCCGCGCATTTTATCACGTGGCTCGTTGTGCATGACACCGCAGAGACTCGCAGCATTTGGAGGCTCATGCTACTCTCCGTGATCCACGCACAATTCACCACACGCCCCATTGAGAGCGAGAACCACTAATCGCGACCATGAGGAGGTTACCCCATGTGACTCTACCCTCCCTAACAACCGGGCCAATTTGGTTGCTTAGGAGACCTGACTGGAGTCACTCAGCACACCCTGGATTCGAACTCGCAACTCCAGGGGTGGTAGTCAGCGTCAAAACTCGCTGAGCTACCCAGGCCCCCCGAAAAGGCACACTTTTAATGTTTTTCAAAAATGTGTGAAACCAACGTGAACTCCGATGTATTGACATGAACTCAAGTGAATGGTGACCAGAACTTTGAAGCTCAAAGTCAGCATAAACATAATCCATCAAGCTGCAGTGGTTTAATCCATGTCTTCAGAAGTGATCCACCCAAAATTGACTGGATCACTTCTGAAGACATGGATTAAAACACTGGAGCTTGATGGATTATGTTTATGCTGCATTTATGTGCTTTTTAGAGCTTCAAAGGCCTGGTCACCATTCACTTGCATTGTAAGGACCTACAGAGCTGAGATATTCTTCTAAAAATCTTCATTTGTGTTCTGCAGAAGAAAGAAGGTCATACACATGAGATGGCATGAGTGAGAGAAATTTATGATTTTAACTTTTGGGTGAACTGTTCCTTTAAATGCTTGGAAATAGCCATGGTTTTGGTGATGATTATTTTAAAGTGTTGAAATTAGTAATGAAAAAGAACGAGTAGGTTTTTCCAAATGTTTGACTGGCAAAGTGTCAGAAACAAAGTGCAAAATGTCTGTAATGCTTTCAATTAAATTAATGTTCTGAAATGTTCCAGTTATGTCTGTTTACTTGGATATGTAGGTGTCGCACCGTGGATGTAGCCGTAATACTCAAAAGAATAGACATCTCAGACCATCTGTCAGTGCAAAGATGCAGCATGAAACATGTGGAGAAGATTTCCTCATACTGTTCGGAGCTGACAACGATCAGTCCAAGCAGCCGAACCCACGCTGCTGTATCATCCAGCTGCTTTTCACTCCCCAAACCATCTCTCACACCCCTTTATGTCTCTTCCTCCTCTAAATCACTTCCCAGTTCCCCTTTACCTGAGACCATTTGCCCAAGCCAGCCTCTCATTGACCGTCTTAAGGCTGAATGTCTGTTATCTTGCCTCACCGTCGGCATTCCACGTCTTGACTTGGATGGGTATCCTGATGCCAACGAAGGGGCAGCAAAAGCACCCTGCATTGACTCCCCATATATCCGCCAGAGAGACCGTGCCACCTCTCCACCTCTAAATGAGACAGAGAGCTGCATTGCTAGCTCAAAGAGTCCAGTAAATCATAGGACTCCCAGTAATACAGAAAGAGTTGTTAGACGTCTGTCTGCATCATTCCAACTGCCTTCAGTCTCTCCATCTGCCTCTGGTGCTCCTAGCAAAGCACGACCACCTGTTGTGCCTAAAGAACACACAGGTGCCGGGACTGGCACCGGTCGTAAAGTTTGTGTGAGTGGACTGAATGTCAGCCGATGGTCAAAGAGGGGTACCAGAGAACACAATGAAAAGTGGAGAAGAAAGGAAGGACGAATAAAGGGTGTGTCTGGGGACAACAGTTCCTGGAGCAGCATATTGTCTGCTGGAGCAGACACTAATGCAGGGGTCAGTTATCTCTCTGTCAAGGATGCATTCATGTACTTATTATTTCTTTTTTACACTACTCATTCCTTGACATGTCATGGAAGTATTGTTTATGAAAAGAGCTGTTCCGTCATCATGACATGAATTTGAAGGCCAACTCAGAAGGCTGAGGTTTTTACTTTCCCGTTTTGTTCTACAACACAAATTACACACAGTTATTCCTGACTAAATGCAAGTTGCTAACAAGTTGCTCTTCACGTCATTCATAAAGCATTTTACCTCATACATGCTTGAATTGGACAGCAGTTATAGTCACTTTGAAGCAGCTTAAAAGGGATTTTATTTTTTCACCCAAAATGAAAATGATCTCATCATTTACTCTCCCTCATGCCATCCCAGATGTGTATGACTTTCTTTCTTCTGCAGAACACAAATGAAGATTTTTAGAAGAATATTTTAGCTCTGTAGGTCCATACAATGCAAGTGAATGGTGACCAGAACTTTGTAGCTCTAAAAATCACATATAGGCAGCATAAAAGTAATCCAGAAGACTCTGGTGGTTTAATCCATTTCATTGGTCTGGATGAGAACGGACCGAAATATAACTCCTTTTTCACTATAAATCTTGACATCAGCAGTCTCCTTTGTGATCATGATTTCAAGCTCGACAACACTTCCTAGCGCCATCTAGCGCTCTGCACATGCGTCAGATGCTAGGAAGTGTAATCGAGTTTGAAATCATGATCATTCCTAGAGACTGCAGTGGCAAAATGTACAGTGGAAAAGGAGTTATATTTCGGTCTGTTCTCATCCAAAATCGATTATATCGCTTCAGAAAACATGGATTAAACCACTGGAGTTTTATGGAATGCTTTTATGCTGCCTTTATGTGCTTTTTGGAGCTTCAAAGTTCTGACCACCATTCACTTGCACAAAATCTTCATTTGTGTTCTGCAGAAGAAAGAAAAGTCACACATCTGGGTTGGCATGACTTTGAGTAAATGATGAGAGAATTTTCATTAATGCATGAACTATTCAAAATTCATGTTTGAGGTTTGACTGTGTGTAATTTATGTTAAAGAACAAAGCATGAAAGTCTCTTCAAGTCTAAATTGGAAGCTGCAAGTTTGAAATTTCCGAACGAATGCCTCGAAATTGCTAATTCTCTTCTGGGTTTTAGGACCACAAGCTGAACAGCTCTATTTGGTCAACTTAGGAATGAACATGGGAAGAATTCTCATATCTGCATTATCACTAAGGTCCCTCTATTAGCAAAATGGTCTTTGGTCATTTTGAGTTTGTGCAGTGTGTTATTTTTCAGAGAATGAAAGTGCCATTACTTCACTGTAAATTTGCCTTCGTTTCTGTGCATACATGCAGGAATCAGCGTGTGGCTGGCTGCATGGCACCAGTGGAATTAGTCTGGCTTTGACCCCTCTTAGAATGGAGCAGATGAATCTCTCCTCCATCCTGGCCAACTTCACTCCCGACACACTCACCACACACACCTGGGGCCGACTCAAGGCCGCGCTGTCCCTGCACAAGAAGAAAACTGGTATGTTTACAACAGGCCAGATAAAGCACACAGACATGAGCACGCAAAGTCTTTTTTGATTCACACAGCAATTAATTACTTTTTTAGAGTAGCTTACCCAACACTGATTGCAAGTGAATGGTGGCCAGAACTTTGAAGCTCCAAAAAGCACATAAAGGCATCATAAAACTAATCCATAAGACTCCAGTGGTTTAATACATGTCTTCAGAAGTGATATGATAGGTGTGGATGAGAAACAGATATATATTTAAGTCCTTTTTTACTATAAATCTCCACCTTTGACTAGCACCGATCAGTAGGTGGCGATATACACGATGCATCGGCAAAAACAATGTAAAAAGTGGAGATTTATAGGTAAGCACATCTTCCTCTTAAATTTCAGTAGAAATGCGGAAATGATGAGTTTAATAAATGTGCAACATATCTATGTAATTACATATTACTTTTTGGATGTCAGTATTTTATCGAATGAAAGAGTAAAATATCACAGATCACTACTGCGCAATTTGTAAAAGTAATTCATTGCACTTTTTTCTATACGAGTATGTCTGTAGAAACTAGTAGAAACTAGAGTAGTATTGAAGCTGTGCTTCAGTGGGAGTCTATGGCAGATACCTGTACCAGTAGATTTCACTAGAGTAAAGATAGAGGTTCATTGGACCAGGGGCTCTTAACACGTATTTTTGGGTCCTACCCAGATGCCACGCTTCTCTGGGAGTCTATGGGAGCTTCATGAGCACAATTTGCATAAGATTTGCATCTGACTGTCTATTGGACACTGGGCTTTTAATTCATGTATTGTTGTCATGCTTGGTAGCCCAGCTTCTCTATATAATAAGTCAATCTCTCAAATGGGTGGGGCAACAAATGGCCAATAATTGAAATGAGGAATTACATGATTGACACAGCTTATGAAATGTAAAAGCATTGCTGGGAGAGCAGTGTTCGGAGACATGAAGTTACACGCATTTATTTGCAATCTTGCGTAATAAATTTATTTTATCTTTCCAAATTTTATATTTTGTCAAAAACCGTTTTTAATCTTCGTCACTGTTTGAGTAGGAGCTTTAAGAGCAACTTTCCAAACACCAAAAACAGTAGTCTGAGCTTGCCCTGGTTTGCCCACCACTGCCTGCAAATTATGCACATTTGGGAGCTTGTATACCTGTGTACCCCGTTCTTATATCTCTTGCTCTTTATAAATTCCCCTTAAAATCTGTGTGTGTTTGTGTGTGCACTCATGCACAATTTTATTCATTACAGCATTTCCCACCCCTCGACGATTGGTTCAGTCTCATCTGAGCTCCCCAGGCTCTGGGTTTCCAGTTGACACCAGTCTCGACCTGTTTGCCTCTCCTGTCTGCACAACTTTATCCAGATTTACGCCTTCACGCCTGCTCCGGTCCACCATAAACACCCCCAGGGTAAGGAGAAAGAGAGCTTTATGCGTTCCCTCCTTAAAGCTAATGATTAACTGTTATATGAAGGTCTCTCTTAAAGCGATAGTTCACCCAAAAATGAAAATTCTCTCATTTACTCACCCTCATGCCATCCCAGATGTGTATGACTTTCTTTCTTCTGCAGAACACAAATTAAGAGTTTTAGAAGAATATTTCCGCTCTGTAGGATCACACAATGCAAGTGAATGGGTGCCAAAATTTTGAAGCTCCAAAATCTGCATAAGGGCAACATGAAAGTACTCCAGATGACTCTAGTGGTTTAATCCATGTCTTCTGATGTGATATGATAGGTGTGGGTGAGAAACAGATCAATATTTAAGTCCTTTTTCCTTCACTTTCACATTCTTCTTGTGTTTTTAGTGATTCTCATTCTTCATGCATATCGCCCCCTACTGGGCAGGGAGGAGAATTTATGATAAAAAATTACATAATTATTGATCTGTTTCTCACCCACACCTATCATATCACTTCTGAAGACATGGATTAAACCACTGGAGTTGTATGGATTACTTTTATGTGCTTTTGAAGCTTCGAAATTTTGGTCACCATTCACTTGCATTGTATGGATCTACAGAGCTGAGATACTCTTCTAAAAATCTTCATTTGTGTTCTGCAGAAGAAAGAAAGTCATACACATCTGGGTTGGCATGAGGGTGAGTAAATTAGAGAATTTTCATTTTTGGATGAACTAATGCTTTAATGCAAGAGACTGCTTCCCAAACTGTTTGCATGGTTTATTATTATCTTGCTAAAAAGATGTATAGTGCTTTTATGTTTGGAAAAATCATTTAGGGACAAAAATATATTTTCATAAAAATAATGCAAAGTACAGTTTCAGGGGCCAGTAAGAATATTTATGGCAGAAAGTAAAATGATGGACCCTGTTTGCACCTCATTAAAATGAGGTTTGTTGAACAGCTTTGTTGAGTTTTTAACTGTAACTGTTATTTTTAACTTTCGAGTTACTATCTTGTTTTTTTTTCACTCTGATAATTCAGGTCTCTTTATTCCAAGTATCACTCATTAAAAAAAGAGAAGGATCTTTCTCTTCTCTCGTTTTTACTCTCTCTCCTTGTCTGTGGTCCAGACTCCATATGACGAGGATATAAGTGATGCAGAGAAAGTGTATCAGGAATGTCAGCAGAGTGGCCCACTTTCCTTCAGCGACTGCATCCCTCCATCTCGCATGAAGCGCTGCAACAAGATCGGCGAGGGAACGTTCGGAGAGGTCTTCTCAACCATAAATGACTCCAACCAGACCGTTGCTCTCAAAGTATGTACACACAATTAAATCGTATATAATTTCATCACAGGAGCGTAGTAACAACTGCCTGACAGGTCACAGTATGAATAAGCACACAATTGAACAACAAAAAAATCTGTGATTACTGTAGATTATTCCGGTGGAGGGCAATCAGAAGGTCAACGGTGAACATCAGAAAACATTTGGCGAAATTCTTCATGAAATCATCATTTCCAAGTAGGACTTCATTCTGGCATAGCTCAGCAAATCTATAATGCATTTGAGTGTAAAGCTGTGCAAACTTTAGGATACACTGATCTTCAATGTTTCTGCAGAGAGCTGAGCTGCCTGAATTCAAAGGAAATCAACAAGACCGACAGTTTCATCGGCCTCAACAAGTATGCTTTTCTAGCAAACTTAAACTCAAGTGTTGTTAAAGGGATAGTTCATCCAAAAATGAAAATTCTCTCATCATTTACTCACCCTCATGCCATCCCAGATGTGTATGACTTTCTTTCTTCTGCAGAACACAAATGAACATTTTTAGAAGAATATCTCAACTCTGTAGGTCCATACAATGCAAGTGAATGGTGACCAGAACTCTGAAGCTCCAAAAAGCACATAAAGGCAGCATAAAAGTAATCCATAAGACTCCAGTGGTTTAATCCATGTCTTCAGAAGTGATATGATAGGTGTGGGTGAGAAACAGATTTTCAAACTATTCTTCTTGTGTTTTTGGTGATTCACATTCTTCATGCATACCGCCCCCTACTGGGCATGGAAAAGAATTAAGCAAAAAATGTCTCACCCACACCTATCATATCGCTTCAGAAAATATGAATTAAAACACTGGAGAATTATGGATTACTTTTATGATGCTTTTATGTGCTCTTTGGAGCTTCAAAGATCTGGTCACCATTCACTTGCATTATGAGGACCTACAGAGCTGAAATATTCTTCTAAAAATCTGCTGAAGAAAGAAAGTCATACACATCTGGGATGGTATGAGCGTCAGTACATGATGAGAGAATTTTTAGTTTTGGGTGAACTTTCCCTTGAAAGTATGTGTGTGTAGGAATTTGTTATAAGAATGTTAATGTCCATTAGTTACCCTTATGTCGTTCCAAATCCATATGCTGCTGTTGTTGATGACAAAAGGAGCCCTTTTTTTTTCTATTTTGAAGCTTGACAGCCTGTGGTCAATAAGGCTGGGCGATATGGCTACAAAAATTATATTTCGATATTTTCAGCCTATGATAATGATGTATTTGTTTTGAAATGGCTCGTGATGGAGGAACCATCATTTCATCCACACAGCCACTGTAGCCAATTAGATTGAATATTTTAAAGCCGATAAATAAAAATCTACTTAAAAATAATGGAGAATTGAAAAAGTATAAGAAATAAAGTAATACAAAATAAAAAATAAAGTTAAAAAAAATATATTTTCATTGATATGCACTTTTATATTTATATTACATTTACCATGATACATAGTAACTTAATAAAAAGCATAATTTACCTTTATATGTTTTTACTATTTATTTATATATATATATATATTTTTTTTTTGGGTGAATAAACAAGGTGTGCAAAAACTACTTTATTTATTTTGAATTTTTGGAACCCAGTTTAATATTGCATAATACTAAAATATTACTGTGGGACCCAGTCAAGTTTATTATTATAATCTAATTTACTATTTCGAGGATTTAAGGTTTTATACAAAAGTAATACATTTCTGTCTGATGTACTTCACCTGGAGCTTTTATTTTGACACTGAAATTGCCATTTGTAGTTTACAATGTTCTGCATCTGGTGAAACGCTGTCATCTTTTCTGTAATACTGTGCAGCATTTGTAGATATAATATGTATAAAATCTTGTAGCGGTTACTAATGTTTGGAATTGCTCGAACGCTTGAATCTGCAGTACTTTGAATTCACGATGCACTTGTTCCGCTGTGAAAGTGTTGAAAGCATCATTAGCCCTGCGTGTGCACACAGATCAGTGCGTCACAGGTTTATTCTGAAGCGCACACAGACCATGTTTATCGATCTTTAATCACAGCCTTTTGCGGTTTAATAATCATGTATGATCATATCGCCATTTTAATGTTATTTTGATTAATTGTACAAGCCTGAAGGATTGTGAAATGAGTCTACTGATGCGCTCTTTATGAAACTTAACGGCCAAAATAAAAAGTGCATTAAAATCATCGTGATTATATCGTAAATATTTGATGTATCGTCCAGCCCTAGTGGTCACTGTGAAGTGTCATTGTATGGAACAGAGCTGTGTAAAGATTCTTCGGAAGTGTCTGTATTTGTTCAATAGAAGATAAACAGCACGTGTGTTTGGAACGACATGAGGGTTAGTAAATAATGGCAGAATGTTCACTTTTTGGTGAACTATTCCTTTCATTTTTAGTCTTCATTGTGTTCGTGGACAGTACCCTGAAGCTTTGCTCAAAGCCTGGGACAAGTTTGACCGCCAGAAGGGATCTGAAAACGACAGGCCTGGTAAGCTTAGATGCCGCCTCGCAATTTGAGAGCCGGGACTCATGTTTAGTAAAAACAATTTATTTCTTTAATGCATTATTTTGGCACAGATTTCTTCGATGATGAGCAGCTGTTTTTAATCCTGGAGTTTGAGTTTGGAGGGAGTGATCTGGAGAACATGAATGGAAAGGTACTCTTGCAAGACTTTCCCTTTGGAGACTGATTTGCTTTGTTTATACTTGTATTATTGTTGGACTTATGAGTTATCATTATACTAACAACTCATACGTTTGTGTTTGTGTGTGCCATCTCAGCTGTCTTCAATGGCTCAGGCCAAGAGTGTTTTACATCAAGTCACCGCAGCTTTGGCTGTAGCTGAGCAGGCGTTGTGCTTTGAACACAGGTAACACACCTGGCCTAAATGTAGAAGTTTTTTAGGACTAGTTTGAAATTTAGGTTTGAGCTTTTGTGTCACTTTGTTACACCTTTGTAGCATTTCATTTGTTCTCTGAAGTCCACTTTGTTAGTCAAGGTTTCTTGAAAACAGTCCAAAAACGGTGGTAATTTAGTTCCACATAAGCATTTTTCTCTCTCTTTGACTCTTTGAATTAAACTGGTCTACTAAAAACTAAAATGATCTGTTATGACAATGTGACTAGCCCACCGAAAGGTCCGACCTTGGCATACAATTCTTTGAACATAGCGCTTGTCATTCGGAAGTGTTTAACCCAGAGCTGGTCGATAAAGTGGGTCCTCACAATCATCCAGAACAGTTTTGAGAGCAGGCGCTCCCAGGTATGCGGAGACTGGCGGTGTGTGGGCATCACAGCTATTTCAGCCCACATTACCGTACATCAGATATTACACTTATTCTGCGGTGTCTCGTGAATGCATTTAATAAAATGAGATACTTGCTCCAATCTTGCAAATAAAACTGTCCCCAAAGCAGGGAGAGGTCATTCAGCTGCTCCATCATGACGAGGCGGCTCCCTCCTGATAATGTGCATAACGTAGTGGATGGAAACACGCAACAATTCGTATTTTCTTAAGTCAGATTTTTTTTTAATGCGCTTAAAAAAAAAAAATGCTAAACATTTTTTATGGAAACCCAGCAATTGTTAGCTGTTGTAAGTGGTGTGTGTTGATTTCAGAGACCTTCATTGGGGGAACATCTTGGTGAATAACACTAAGCAGAAGCAGAATGAGTTCATTCTCAATGGATCCGTGCATTCCATTGAGACACGAGGAGTTCACGTCAACATAATCGACTACTCGCTCTCACGCCTAGAGATCGGTAAGTCCAAGATAAAAACTCCCCTGGAGTCACGAGTTTGAATCCAGGGTGTGCTGAGTGACTCCAGCCAGGTCTCCTAAGGAACCAAATTGGCCTGGTTGCTAGGGAGGGTAGAGTCACATGGGGTAACCTCCTCGTGGTCGCGATTAGTGGTTCTCGCTCTCAGTGGGGCGCGTGGTAAGTTGTGCGTGGATCGCGGAGAGTAGCATGAGACTCCACATGCTGTGAGTCTCCGCGGTGTCATGCACTGCGAGCCACGTGATAAGGTGTGCGGATTGGCGGTCTCAGAAGCGGAGGCAACTGAGATTCGTCCTTCGCCACCCGAATTGAGGTGAGTAACCACGCCACCACAAGGACCTACTAAGTAGTGGGAATTGGGCATTCCAAAATTGGGGAGAAAAGGGGATAAAAACTCTCTTACACTGTTTATCTCTTCTTAAAATAAAGGAATACTTCATCTAAAAATGAAAATTCTTTCATTATTTACTGATCTGCATTTTGTTGCAAACCTGTATGCTGTTTTTCTGTGAAACACAAAAGTAGAATCTTAAGAATCGTTGCGCTGCTAACCTAACCCTAACCCTAACTGTTCATAGTGACCAAGTAAAACAAACCCACCATAAGTAGACCATACCACTCATAAATCTGCAGACTTTTTATTTTATTTTTTCACATTTTCTTGGCTTATTTTGAGAATCTGCAGAGTTCTGCTGAAGGTATTTAAATGTAATAAAATGGGTTAAATGGAGCTGAGAGTACTACACACTGATTGACAGCTGAAAGCAACATGAAATTAACCAAAATACTGAATATACAAACATGCGAGGAATGGCCAATGTGTAGAACTTTTATGAATTACAGATTACACATTTATTGCAGTTTTCTACTACGCTGCACATGAGCAGGCGCAGATTGAATCTGCGTGCGCAGATACATTTTCCACAGAATTGCGTCATTCAACAGAATGAAATGATTCACTGATAATCTCGCCCACCACTGAAGCTTGAATCTAGCATCCACTCGCGTCAGGTAATCAAAGATGAGATTTTTGTGGTGCCCTCACTGATGTGCGAGTTACCCATGCCATGACAGACACTGTCTTTTGGACCTGATGCTGTTAACAGCTTGAATGGTCCTTTTTCTCTTTGACCCAGACAATATGATGCCTGTTTTTTCCAAAAACTTTTTGAAATGTAGACTCGTCAGAACACAAAACATGATTCCACCATTCTACTTTCCATCTCAGATGAGACCGAACTCAGAGAAGTCACCTGTGATTCTGGACAGTGTTGATGTATGGCTTCTCCTTTGCATAGAGTAAAGCCTGAACTTGCATCTGTGGATGCAGCGGCGAATGGTGTTGACTGACAAAGGTATACCGAAGTATTCCCGAGCCCATGTCATGATATCCATTACAGACAAATGCCTGTTTTTAAGACAGTGACGTCTAAGGGATCAGATCACGTGCTTTCAGAAGTGGTTTTCCAGCAGGACAACGCCAAAACACATTCTGAAGAGGTGCAGGTGCGAGACTGGCCTGTCTGCAGTCCTAAGTCTGACCTGTCTCCAATTGAGCATGTGTTGCACATTATGAAGCACTCGATAAGGCAATGAAGTCCCCATACAGTTGCACAGCTGAAGACCTGTAGAATGGATGAATGGGGGAAATTCCACTTACTAAACGTAACAAACGTGTGTCTTCAGTGCCCAAACGCTTAATAAGTGTTATTAGAAGAAATAGTGATGTTACACAGTTGTAAACACCCGACTGTCCCAACTTTTTTGGAGCGTGTTGCAATCATGTGATTTGAAATGTGTATTTATTTATTAAATTTTTTGAAGAAAAACAATAAAATTCACATCTAATAATGTGTTGTTGTAGTGCTTTAAATATTGCATAGGGTGAATAGAATTTACAAATCACTGCTTTTTGTTTTTAATAGCATTTTTCATACTGTCTCCACTTTTTCAGAATTGGGGTTGTAAAATAAAACGAGTAATTATTATAAGAGAACAATATATATAAAAGTTCAATAAAATATAACAAGAATAGCAAAATATCAGGCGGTACTTTCAGTAAATTAAGTCGTAGGGTTTTAGCTGACCAAAACCGTTTGGGAACCCCCGGGCTAGACGCAAGCTACAGTGAAGGTGAAGATTATCAGTGAATAACGATTAAATTTCAGTCTGTTCCTCACACAAAGCTGTCGAATGGCATCGGAAGATGGGATATAGCGCACAAATCATTTGGACTGCTGTTATGGTGCTTTTATGGTTTTTAGTCCTGGTGGTCGCTACTTTATGTCATTGAATGGCAACAGCTTTGTAATGATTCATCAAATGTTTCCACTTTTGTGTTACACAAAAAACTGAAAATGGGTTTGGAGTGGCATGAGGGTAAATCAGTTTGAAGGGCAGGTTTCACAGTGAAAACACTTTCTCTCATAGATGGACTGACGGTGTCATGCGACATCTCTGCCGATGATGAGTTGTTTATGGGCCAGGGAGATTTTCAGTTTGAAATATACCGTTTAATGAAGAAAGAAAACAAGTATGTACCTAACCTTAAAAAGCAAGAGATTTGTACATTTAATTCCATATCAACTATTGATGATTCTCATTGTTCTTTCTCTCATTCTCTCTGTCTCAGTAACTGCTGGTCGACGTATAATCCTCATTCCAACGTGTTGTGGCTGTACTATCTGGCGGATAAACTGTTGAGCATGAACTATAGGAACAAAGTCCAGTCCAGCCATCAGAAGGCGCTAAAGAGCACCCTCAAATCCTTCCACTCGGAGATACTAAATTATGCGTCAGCCACAGAAGCTCTTATGCACTGCAGATTCTTTCAATAAACGTGTATTGCGTGCGTGTTTTAATAAACACCATAGGTAGACATTTGTTTTTAGGATTGCCGGTCAAGGAAAAGTAAAATGTTCTAATGCTTTGTTGAAAGATATTAAAAAATAAAGAAAACGTTCTCTCATGCTTTTTACAAAACAAAAATAATTTATTGATATACATTAATTATCTTGAGACAGTTACACAGTTTTGGCATAGTATGGCAAAGTCAGCTCTTTTTGCCTTCTTTTTTTGTTTTGTTTATTCATTAAGAAAAGTCTCAGCATTCCACACCACATTTCCGCCACTCCAAAATTGGCAGTTCACTAGATAAATTAGGAATCGGAGCAGAATCGTTCAGCTTTGTATGATCTTGTGCTGGAGGCATATGTGCGGGGAGAGACCACACTGAAGTACCAATGGAGGAAACCTCATTCTCTGTTGTTCATCATGGGTTTGATTAGTTCTGTATGGTCCATGCATAATTTCTTTTTGTAACACTTTAAGACGTTGGGCCATTGTGTGACTGTTTGCTGAACATCATAAACTTGCATCTTGTAGAAAAGCTTATTTGGTGTTAGCTTGCAGTTGACTGTGTGTATGCACCAAAAGGAGCCTTTGGTGAGCCCGTTCCTAATTGAATGGAGACTGCGGAGAGCGCTGTGGGAGTTCAGAAAGAGAAGTATTTGGTGAACCACTCCTGTTTTTGAAGGTCTTGTCCATCAGGTCCTGTTTCAATAACCCTCTGCTCAGCAGGAGTCCTGTAAACCAAACACATGCGAGATTAATTCCTCATTACAGTGAAGAGCAGGGATTGTAGGGTGAATGTTCAAAAGCTGCCATTGGTATATATTAATAGGGTGGACAGTGATATTTGGGACAGATGGGGCAAGATGTCCCCACCTTTAATTTTCCTCTTGGCCACTAACAACACATTTATTGAATGGTTATTTGTTCATTGCTCATTAATCTGGACTTTCAATCTGAACATCAACATTTGGGAGATGTATTCCATCTGAACAGTTTTGTGGTTAAATATTTTGTCATTGGTTAATAGTGATCTGTGAATTTATTTTACATTTGGGTATTATGTGTATTTGTTAATGGAGGCTTTGTGGACACAGTAACACATTTATGTTTGTAGGGTAATAAATCTGGTTTTTATTTCAGTGTTACAGTTAAACCCTTGGGGTAAGATGTCCCCCTCACAATTGGGGGATTTATTCATCATATCCTATAGGTCAATTGAGTGGAATTATTCAATCTGAATTCATAGGTTATTACTATTATGAAATAAAAATATAGGCCTATACATAGCTATTAGAATGGTTGTGTAATTGAGATATCACTTTGACTGGGATTGTGTTATTTGGTTTGTAAAAAATGCATCAATTTACATAACATATTTAGTATTTTAGATTAATGGCACACTTTAAAAAAATATTAAACATGTTATCAGATGTATTTTATATATTCTGCAAAAATCACTTGACAGCTGGGATATGTTTGCCCCAGGGAGCTTCTTGCACTAGGTAGGGGGGTCATCTTACCCCAGCAGTGGGGCAAGATGGTCCATTTTCATTATTTTATATTTTGGCTTTAAAAACTTAATTAGCAAATGTTTCCATTTTTCCCCCTAATAATACAGTACGTTGGATGATGCATCATGATCCTTTACATGCTAAACCTCTAAATGCTGTATGTTACAATTAAGCTGTAAATGCACGCTGTTCTTAAAGGGATAGTTCACCCAAAAATAAAATTCTCTCATCATTTACTCACCCTCATGCCATCCTAAATGTGTATGACTTTCTTTTTTCTGCAGAACACAAATGAAGATTTTTAGAAGAATATTTCAGCTCTGTAGGTTCTTACAATGCAAGTTAATGGTGACCAGAACTTTTTAGCTCCAAAAATCACATAAAGGAAACAGAAAGACTCCAGTGGTTTAATCCATGTCTTCAGAAGCGATATTATAGGTGTGGGTGAGAAACAACAATATTTAAGTCCTTTTATTTATCTAAATCTGCACTTTCACTTTTACATCTGAAAGTCACATGTGGCGCCTGTTTAGTTTCACTATCACATCTGAAAGTTAAAGTGGAGATTTAGAGTAAATATTGTTCTTTTTCTCACTCACAGCTATCATATCACTTCTGAAGACATGGATTAGACCACTGGAATCTTATGGATTACTTTAATGCTGACTTTATGTGATTCTTAGAGCTACAAAGCTCTGGTCACCATTCACTTGCATTGTATGGACCTGCAGAGCTGAGATATTCTTCTGAAAATCTTCATTTGTGTTCTGCAGAAGAAAGAAAGTCATACACATCCTGGATGGCATGAGGGTGAGTAAATGATGCGAGAATTTTCTTTTTTGGGTGAACTATCCCTTTAACATTCCTTTTTTAAAAAGGATTTTATTTTTAAAATTTCTTAAAAGTTCCTATTAACAAGATTATGCAACATACAGTATATGGAGCTATAGAATTCTCAATTAAACCTCATACGTCCAGATTTGTCTATATCCACCTCAAAAAGAAAAGAAAAAAAGTTTTCAGAAAAGAAAAGAGATTGTGTTCAGAATAAGCGGGTTAGATCCAGAACTGCTGGTGTGCTGGTGATTACCTGATATGCTGGTTGTAGTTGATTTTAAGCTGGGGCTGATGTCGCACCTCTTGTGAGGGTGGGCGGCTGTGCCTGACAGAAGCTCTGCATTCAGCATGAGGGGAGGTGGGAGTGTGTGTCCTTGATAGGTGGGTCCCACGACCACTCTGTTCCAAACTGGGTAACCCACGCTCCATAACTGGTGAGCATTTGGTCTTGGGTGACCCCCCATCATATGAGCAGTGGTTCGTCATGCTAGTTTCCTCAACTCCCTTCTTCTATAAACATGACAAGGCAGAATTTTGCTATTACATAAAACTCTGAATATTACAACAGAATAATAATGAGTTTTATTAGTTATAAATTACTGTAACAGACTGCATGTATTGTTTTATTAAAAATGACAAGGCAGATTTTTGGTCAAGGGCACAGTTACAAAAACAGTATTTTGATAGTCCAGGCCCAAACTCGCACCATTAGTTGAGCGAATGTTTCTGTGTTGGGCTGGGCAACTTTTTGATATTTAAATATTTGCTCTGAAATGGTTTAAACATTTATTTATTTTTAATCATTTTAAGGAATATTTCACCAAAAATTTTAATTCTCTCATCATTTACATACTCTTTCTTTCTTCTGCAGAACATAAATGAAGATTTTTAGAAGAATATCTCAGCTCTGTAGGTCCATACAATTCAAGTAAATGGTGACCAGAACTTTGACACTCCAAGAAGCACATAAAGGCAGCATAAAAGTAATCCATAAGACTCCAGTGGTTTAATCCATGTTAATGTGATAGGTGTGGGTGAGAAACAGATCAATATTTAAGTCCTTTTACTATAAATCTCCACCTTCACTTTCACATTCTTCTTCTTTTGTTTTTTTGGTGATCTGCATTCTTTGTGCATATCGCCACCTACTGGACAGGGCTGGTCAAAGGTGGAGATTTATAGTAAAAAATAATTTAAATATTGATTTGTTTCACACTCGCACCTATCGTATCACTTCTGAAGACATGGATTAAACCACTGGAGTCATATGGATTATTTAATGCTCCCTTTTTTTTTTTTTCTTTTTTTTTTTTTTTTGGAGCTTCAAAATTTTGGCACCCATTCACTTGCATTATATGGACCTACAGAGCTGAAATATTCTTCTACAAATCTTCATTTGTGTTCTGCTGAAGAAAGAAAGTCATACACATCTGGGATGGCATGAGGGTGAGTAAATGATGAGAGAATTTTCATTTTTGGGTGAACTGTTCCTTTAAATCAAACAGCCATTGTGTCCAAAAAGATTCAAAATGTCTAATGCATGAAGTAAATATCTAGGTTTCAAGGCTCGTTTTCCACAGTTTTACACTAAATGAAGACAAGGAAAACTAACATTGAATCGTTTTCATTTATTTACACCACTATAAAATAATACATAGTAATAAAAAGCATTATTTACATACACATTTACAATACTAAAGGAGAGATGTGGAGGTGTACTACCTTTTTATTGGGTGTGAAAGTCCCTGCTTGTGTCCTAGAATCATAGGGCTTTATTGTTACATCACTGTCGAGAGGAGGACGCTGGGATAGCTGGTGGAGATCCTCCTGAAGTAGAAAAAAAAAGACTGAGATTAAGAAAGAGAAGAGTAGGTGCATCCTGCTTCCCGCTGTGTCTGTGTATGTGTGTGTCTAACCACCAGACTTTTGATGAGTTGGTCTCTCTCGCTTAGCTTGTCCTGTAGTTTAGTGATAGTGTGAAGGTCTTCTACTCTCCTCTTTCCCCTTTCTTCCCTTTCTCTCAACCTACACGCAAGCATACAAACATTAAATAAATGAACTGTATAATATGAAATTCTATTAGCCAGGTTCTAAACCATCGTTATAGCCTAGAAGGGTTTTGCTTGGATTAATTCTGTATGAATGCGTGTGTTTGGCATTATTGATGTGGGTGGTATAGGTACTCTGTTTCCAAGGCAACTATGCGGGCCTGTAGTTGTGTTTGGGC
The DNA here is from genome assembly GCF_019703515.2 of Myxocyprinus asiaticus. Taxonomy (NCBI): domain Eukaryota; kingdom Metazoa; phylum Chordata; class Actinopteri; order Cypriniformes; family Catostomidae; genus Myxocyprinus; species Myxocyprinus asiaticus. Next base: position 3,017,594 of record NC_059351.1, on the reverse strand, counting down.
GGAGCTGAAGTCTGATATTATGGTCTGGATCTCCATTCTGTGCTCTCTCTTCACACTCTCCATGTCATGTTCATCCACTTCTCCACCCTTGTCTCTCTCCTCTGAGAAACTGCACATCAGATACACAAACATCAACATGAAAAATACGAGCTTGTATACAAGTCTTTCCAGAAAACCCGAACGTGACTAATATGTGCGTGGCCAGTAACGAGAGGCTGTTTGATACTAAACTACGGATGGTGTCACTAGTTTCAGCCATTAACCACTTCCAAACAGACTGTCCATTGGGCGCCTGATGTGCAATATATTGCACACAAAAGTGGCAACTTTCTCAAAACGGAAAGCTACAATCTGATTGGCTGGCTTTACGCAATTTCCAGGAGTCAGAGTGCACAGGTTGTTATTGTTCCTGCTGTGAAACAAGTCGTGCTCCCATGCGCTCAGGGCTATTTCCGATTGATTCGTCCTTAAATGTCACATAAAAAAGCCAAATGTGGTTGGTCACCATCCTGTCTAACTGTTCTTAACCAGATTAAGCAGCAACATGAACCAGACTTTACACCGCAGTTAACAGTCTGGGCTGTCTCATCATTGACTTCTGTGTAAGTCTGTGGTCATCTCATCCCTTTATCTAGAGATGTTGTTTTTTTATGAATCATTCTGATCCTGATTCATTTTTAAGTGTCTAATAACCGATATGGATAACCAATATTTAACTCTTATTTTATTTGCATTGAGACATATACTTTGCAAATCATTCATCACTAACCTCTGAAGGTGAATAGCTTGCTTTACAAGACTAGTGCACAAAGCCAACAAAGTATTAATTTATCCCAATTTTATTGGCAATATACAATTGTGCAAGGCTCTTCAAAAGTCTTTTGAAATACAAGACTTCGCACAGTTTGTCTGTCACTTTGCAAGTTCATCTTTGTTTTGGTCTATGTGTAAATTTATTGGTAAAGCCGATATTTAAGAACCAATTACTGATTAAAGGAATAGTTCACCTTAAAATGAAATTTCTCTCATCATTTACTCACCCTCATGCCATTCCAGATGTATCTGACTTTCTTAGATTTTTACAAGAATATTTAATGAACGGTAAATGGTGACCAAAATTTTGAAGCTCCAAAAGCACATAAAGGCATCATAAAAGTAATCCATAAGACTCCAGTGGTTTAATCCATGTCTTCAGAAGCGATATGATAGGTGTGGGTGAGAAACAGATCAATATTTAAGTCATTTTTCACTATAAAACTCCACTTTCACTTTCACATTTTCCTTCTTTTGTTTTCGGTGATTCGCATTCCTCGTGCGTACCGCCCCCTACTGGGCAGAGAAGAGAATTTATAGTAAAAAAGGACTTAAATATTGATCTGTTTCTCACCCACACCTATCATATCACTTCAGAAGACATGGATTAAACCACTGGAGTTTTATGGAATACTTTTATGCTGCCTTTATGTGCTTTTTGGAGCTTCTAAATTTTGGTACCCATTCACTTGCATTGTAAGGACCTACAGAGATGCAGATATTCTTCTAAAAATCATAATGAGAGAATTTACATTTTTAGATGAACTATTCCTTTAAGTGGAAATATCAGTCAAAATTATTATACTATTCTTATCTTCTTTTATTCCAAGTGTGTCTGGTCATTCGGTCACTAACCCCTGGTCACTTACCCCTGTGAGTGAGTGTGTCTGTGGTTCTCCGGCTCTTCTCTTTGTGCACACATTGTGTTTATTCGTTCTTTCAGATCTCCGTTCTCTCTCTTAAGTTCCTGTACCTCACTGCTCTTCTCATCCAGCTGTCTCTCTAATGACTGTAAGCGGTTTTGCTGCTTCAGATCCTGAGAAGGAGAGAGAGTCGTGTGGTGATGCACCGCTTAAGGCAGTTTTGATACGTGTGTGTGTGTGCCCATAGTCATCTCTGTAGCTCTGTTTGTTTATGTGCATGTGTGTACCTGCTGCAGGGTCATCATTTGCGTGTGTGTGTGTATTTCATTCTGAAGGTCCTCAATCTGCTGCATGTGTCTCTGGGTGACCTGTCTCACCCACTCAGTGTGCTGCTGGGTCAGTTCTGCCTTCTGCTTGTCTGTAAACACACATCCACAGTCAGAACATACATTAGAGGTGTATCATGCTTACAGAGATGTATCATGCTTACAGAGGTGGCCCGAAACACCATTTTATTTATTGTTGTCATTCTCCAAGTATGTACGATACCAAGACGGTTAGTTTGAGATTTAGAAACGCACTCTGTTCCAAATATTTGTGAGATGTCTTCTAAGGCAGCATCCTAACCGCCATGAAACTTTGTAAGTAACCAGTTTGAAACACGCTACATAGGCAATAAGTCCGCACGCCACAAAAACAGAGCTCCAAACGGGCGAATTAGCAAAGGATACATGTGATGCTGCTGTACAATTTGGAAGTATAGATCTCTGCATTTGTGCTATAGGTGTGCGATTATCAAAAGAGAGTATATTAACCATGTTTTGTACGTCTGTCTCCGCAGCAAACATTTGTTAAACAAGTTTTAATTTCATAAAATGTGGGAACTTTGATTAATTGATCGATATTATTTAATAAAAGTGAATGTTTATCATTAACTTCGTACATTTCCCTGTGTGCAGACATGTTTGCATGACGTCATGCACCTGCATTTAGTGCAAAATCGGAGTTGAAGATGTCCGAATTTCTAAGTTGGAAGTCTGACTTCAATTGCACTGTGTTTGTCCAAGTAGATAGTTGGAAATTCCGATTTTCCGAGTTGAATAGAATGCAGCATTGGTCATGATGAGATGCGCATTTGATGTTATCGACATATTTGATTTCAGCACTGGACTTTATCAATGATTTGGTTTGATGTGAGAATGAAACTTAAATTATGGTCTGTTCTGATGGTATAGCGAAGTCCTTCAATTGGAATGGTAAACATCCCAGATTACATTTCAGTTAACTGCATAGGCTGATTGACAAAGGTGGGCTAGGACTACCCAAGATTTTGTTTTATTATTATGTATTCGGTCTCAGACATTTGGCTCATTGATCGCTTCCACCTGTGCGAACCAGCCCCTCCCTGGTTTTGTATTGAACAGGAAGTTCTTGCCCCTATTTCGCCATTGCAAAGCCTTTCTATCAAACTAATTGGAGAAGTTAAATCACACCCCGTTATCTCGCATTTGGACTCCGTATGGACAAAAGTGTCCAGAGTGTTTAATTCAGACATTTATTTAAATGTTGCCTTGAACTTATGGCTGAACCCCAAATTATGTATTAATAAATCCCCTTTCTGCTGGTCAGAGTGGATTAAGAGGGGGGTTACTACACTCGGTGACCTGTATGGGAGTGGAGTGTTTAGATCTTTTGAAAATTTGGTTCAACACTTTGGGATTCCCAGATCTCAGTTCTATAGGTATTTACAGCTGCCCCACCTGCTCTGTAGTATTTCTGGGAGTACCATACACCCCCCTAAAGCGGCAGATACTCTAGGAGAGGTGATTACTGCTTTTGGAAAAGGTCATGAGGCATCAGTGTATTACTCCCTGTTAATTCAGAGTCTGGGGGACAGAGCTCTAACTTCTATCAAGAGATTATGGGAGAAAGATTTAAACTTGGTATTGGAGGAGGAAGTGTGGGCTAGGATTTTAAAAAACATCAAGTCTGCATCTAGAGATGCAAGGGTTCGCCTTATGCAATTCTAGATTTTACATAGATTCTATTGGACCCCCTCTAGATATATAGGCTTGGTCTTAAAGACACACCCACCTGCTGGTGATGCCAATCAGAAGATGGAGACACAACCCATGTTTTTTGGGGGTGTGCTAAGATTCAAGAATTTTGGTTGAAAGTTCAGAGTTGTATGTGTGATGTTTTGAGCACTCAGATTGTACTTTGTCCCAGACTCTGTATTTTGGATGATGGGGCGGTCATAAATTTGGGGGATAATCACATTAAAAATTGGGTTCTGACCAGTCTCATGATCGGCAGGCAAATAATTTTAAGGGGATGGAAGTTGGATGGGGCGCTCTCTTTTTTGGAGTGGTGTGTGGAAATGGGTGGCTGCTTTCGAGGAAGTGGTAAGTAGAAGGCTGGGGTTTTGGGACTTATTTGTTAAAAAATGGGGCAATTATTTCGTTTTTTTGGGGGGACTCTCGGGGAGGGGATGTGGAGAGTGTAGTTTAGTTTAATTATGTATGTTTATTATTATTTTTTGTTGTTGTTGTTGTGTGTGTGTGTGTGTTATTATCTGGGACCACAGGGGTGTTTGTTGGGGGTCAAGGTGGGGTTTGTGAATAGGGAGGGATATTTGTGGGGTTTGAACGTGAAATTTTGATTCGTTGTATATTTGTTGGGTTTTTCTTTGTGGTGTATATATGAATCAATAAAAAATGTTAATTACAAAAAAAATAAATGATGGTCTGTTCAACATACAAAGTGATATGCCTTCAGAAGACTTTAATGACACTTTTGGGTGCTTCATTGAGTGCTTGAGTGAGTCATTATATACTGCCATTGAACTGAATTCAGCCAACATTTATTAAATTATTTCTTTTTGTGTACTGCAGAAGAAAGAATGTCATACGGGTTTGGAACAACACAAATGTCAGCAAATGATAATGAGAATTTTCATTTTTGGATTTTCATGAACTACCCCTTTAAGATGCCTACTTTGTGGAACTGCCTTCATGTCAGGAGAGTGCCTCAAAATGCTGCATCCAGAGCATGTATCTGTGTGTGTGTGTGTTTTTACCGAGTTGCAGTTTGTTCTGAGTGAGCAAGCGTTGTCTCTCTGACTGAAGTTCTTCATTGGCTCGGGTTTCCAGGGCCTGAAGAGCACGCTGGTGATTAAGCCTCTCCACACGTAACAACTCCTCCTCTCTCTCACGCCACCCCCGCTTCTCCCTCTCCTCATCCCTCTTTCCTGCAGCCTTTCCATCCTCCTCATCCTCATCTTCCTCTTGTACCACCTACAGGACTCAGAGACATGGAGAATGCAAAATCACTGACATCTAGGGTTGCCACCTTGGCCCTATAAAACATATTATTTAAAACTGTTGGCAAATAATTCAATCAAACAATAACATCAATACACTCAAAACATTATTTGCCTATTTTTAGGATATGCATTTAAATCTGAATTCAGTTTAACAAAATTAAACAATACAACTTTAAATAATTGTTTATTTTGTTAAAGATTACTCAGTTTAATTGATTTAATTTAACACAAAGGTGCCTTGAATTGTTCCTGACAGGCTGAGTAGGATCACCTCAGGGCACCTTTCTCACATCGGCTGGAAATATTCAAATTCCGGGACATTTGTGAGAGAACAACGGGAGACTTCCGGTACGATCCTGGATGGGTGGCAACCCTTGAGACAACACAACACGGAGCGTTCATTCCATGCTGCACAAGGGCACATTGCTGCACACCCAGCTCTTTCAGGAGTTCTCAGTTAATGGTTCACATTTTATATAAGTATCAACTTTGTCAGGAGAAACAACATCATTTGAATCTCTGGACATCTCTGTTGACAATGCACCTGTAACTGTCGCCTCATAAGCCTCTCCTTCTCCTGAATGGTGGAGTGAAGCTGAGCTCTGAGCGAGCAGTTCATATCTCTCGTCTTTTGGATCTCCTGCTTCATCCGTTCCATCTCTCCATTACTATAACGCCTCTCCCACTCTTCCTCCATCTTCTCTGAGAGTACTTTCCTCTCCTCCAACTTCACAGACAAATAGAAAAATAATACAGATCAGGTGTGTATTTCTGTGGAATTGATCTGAAGACTACAATTGACAGTGAGGGAGAGTGCGTGTTACCTGTGCCTCCAGTTCTTCTACTCTGTGTTGCCATTGATGGTTGATCTTTCTGGCCTCTTCCTCTCTCTCTCTCTTCAGCTCCGCTACCTGATCAGAGAACTGCTTCTCAAACTGTAGCCTACACACACACATTTAAATGAATAAAATGGCACCCTTTCCCATTTTTACGCAATATTAGAAACTAGGGCTGTCAAAGTAAATATGTATATGGAATAGTTCACTCAAAAATGAAATCAGGGTGGTGGAGGACAAGTCTCAATTGCCTCCGCTTCTGAGACCATCAATCCATGCATCTTATCATGTGACTTGTTGTGGAGACTCACAGCATGTGGAGGCTCATGCTACTCTCCGCGATCCACGCACAACTTACCACGTGCCCCATTGAGAACCCCAAATCGCGACCACGAGGAGGTTACCTCATGTGAATCTACTCTCCCTAGCAACCTGGCCAATTTGGTTGCTTTGGAGACCTGGCTGAAGTCTCTGAGCACGCCCTGGATTCGAACTCGTGACTCCAGGGGTGGTAGTCAGTGTCAGTACTCGCTGAGATACCCAGGCCTCCATAATTCTTAAATGGAAGAAGTTTGGAACAACCAGGACTCTTCCTAGAGCTGGCCGCCCGGCCAAACTAAGCAATAGCGGGAGAAGGGCCTTGGTAAGAAAGGCGACCAAGAACCCGATGGTCACTCTGTTTGAGCTCCAGAGATCATATGTGAAGATGGGAGAAACTTGCAGAAGGACAACCATCACTGCAACACTCCACCGATGTGGGCTTTATGGCAGAGTGGCCAGACGGAAGCCTCTCCTCAGCGCAAGACACACGAAAGCCTGCTTGGAATTTGCAAAAAAAGCACCTAAAGGACTCTCAGACTGTGAGAAACAAGATTCTCTGGTCTGATGAAACGCAGACTGAACTGTTTGGCCTCAATTCCAAGCGTCATGTCAGGAGGAAACCAGGCACCCCTCATCACCTGCGTAATACCATCCCAACGGTGAAGCATGGTGGTGGTAGCATCATGCTGTGGGGGTGTTTTTCAGTGACAGGGACTGGGGGACTGGTCAGGGTTGAAGGAAAGCTGAACGCAGCAAAATACAGAGATATCCTTAATGATAACCTGATCCAGAGCGCTCAGGACCTCAGACTGAACCTTCCAACAGGACAATGACCCTAAGCACACAGTCAAGACAACGCAAGAGTGGCTTATGGACAACTCTGTGAATGTCCTTGAGTGGCCCAGCCAGAGTCCAGACTTGAACCCAATCGAACATCTCTGAAGAAACCTGAAAATGGTTGTCCACCGGCGGTCCCCATCCAACCTGACAGAGCTTGAGAGGATCTGCAGGGAAGAATTGCAGAAAATCCCCAAATCCAGGTGTGCAAAGCTTGTCGCATCATACCCAAGAAGACTTGAGGCTGTAATCGCTGCCAAAGGTGCTTCAACTAAGTACAGAGTTAAGTGAATGGACTTTCTGAATGTACTGTATATACAGTATACACTGCTTTTCCAGTCGAAAAGCATTTATTTCCTTCTCAGAAAAAAAATATGTAACAATAAGGATTTATTAACATTTTCCAATCAAAGCCTTCCACGAAATGCACTAAAATAGCACCAATTCAAGTAACATTAAACATCTCCCAAATTCTAAGAGGGAGGTTGACTAATTGAAAAAACTAGTCCCGGCAGACTATGGCTATCCACTTATCTACACCAATCATGAAGTCACATTTATGATTCGCATCAGGACATCAACGCCATCGACAAGCACCGCTTTGAACTCCACATAAAAAGTGCAGCAGACGACTTTTGTTCTGATTTTAGTGCTGGCACTGCACACGTGATGATCCTTCATCAAAATTGTCCTGTCATTAGCTGATGCTTTGATAGATCAGCGGCAACAGGTTGAAAGTTTAATTTATTTTAACTTCGAGCGGAGCGTCAACAGACCCCCCATGGGAGAACTCAAACAAGCTAGCCGGCCACAACGGTCCCTCATCAGTGCCATGCATTGTGTGTTTTGCCGTTTTGGTGATAGTTAAGACTTTACATGCTTGTGTGGTTATTAAATTGCACCATATAGAGGCTATAAAGTACTTGACTTCTGTCACAAGTCCCATCTGGGTTTGTTTTGTACAACAAATAGAGCTTTTTCCCATCACTTGATCATTAACACGAAATATATACAGTACAGTATGCAAATGTCTTACATCTCAAATGTAATCATCACAAGATGCCGAAACTAATAATTACAAAAACTAATTTGTGACATTTTGTTTGGCAGACCTACTAGAAACACCACAGTAAAAGTAAAAGAGCCACTCTCTCTTTCTCTCCCCCATTTCTCACTCATACGGTCTTTCCTACACACCTGGTCCTCTCCTCTATACAATGATTGGACTGTTGTAGGATGTCTCTCTCTTGCTGTAGAGCAGAGATCTCTGCCTGCAACACTTCTTTCAGTGCAGCAGACTCCTCCTGTGGGAGACATAAATTGAAAGAAGGACAGGGATGGATAGATTGATAGGATTAGGTTGCAAGGCGAATGTTGATGTCTTTGTTGAATGTCCTCCATTTTTTCCCATCTCATCTGGGTGGCACAGATCTGCTGAGATCAGCAGATCCCTGAGCTACCTTGAGGGACATGCAGACCTTTGTGTGTGTGTGTGTGTGTGTGTGTGTATGAGTGTATGTGTGACAGACCTCTGCAGTAATGCAAAGGGACATCGCTGACACTCTGTCCACATGTCAGAGTCAGATGAAAGTGTACATTGGGCAAGCAAGAGCTAGTACCTGTATTTGCTGCATGCTGCTGTGTGTGTTTTCCAGTTCTTCTCTCACTCTTACACACTCCGGGCCACATGCCGGCTGCCGCTCCACCTCTGCACTCTCCTTCTCTCTCTCTTTTGCCCTTTCCCTCTCCTCTTCTCTTTCTCTCTCTAGTGTCTGAATCACCCCCTCCAATTTCGCTATCTGCAAGTCAAGCAAATTCAGATCAGCACATACCCATAAGGACCATGAGAGCATATGAAAACCACTCGGGTTTGATTAATAATTCCCTGGTCCCATGCAAAGACAAAAAAATCGGTAACACTTTACAAAAAGATTCCATTTGTTAACATTAGTTAATGCATTAGGTATCATAAACAAACAATTAACAATATATATTTAACAGCTGTGTGGCAGGGCGGACGGCAGGGCTGGGCCGTGACTCTGCGCACCCGGCCCCTAAACAGGCTGATCAAGCCCAAGAGGGATAAAGGCGACCGAAGGCGGCAGTTCGACAGAGAGAGAGAGTTACGGGCAGCTGTCTGGCATGTGTTTGTCTTTTTGTTTAAGTTAATCACTAAATTATTATTTATGTTGTTAAGACGGATCTCGCCGCCTCCTTTCCATTGAACTTTGTTACAAGCTGTTAATTAATGAACATGTTAATTAATAAAATACATTTGTTCATTGTTAGTTCATGCTAGTTTATAGTGCATTAACTAATGTTAACAAATAAGATTTTTTTCTCCCAATTTGGAATGCCCAATTCCCAATGCGCTCTAAGTCCTCGTGGTCATGTAGTGATTCGCCTCAATCCGGGTGGCGGCGGACGAATCCCAGTTGCCTCCATGTCTGAGACCGTCAACCCGCGCATCTTATCACGTGGCTTGTTGAGTGCGTTGCCACGGAGACATAGCATGTGTGGAGGCTTCACGCTATTCTCCGCTGCAACCACTCTCAACTCACCACGCGCCCCACCGAGAACGAACCACATTATAGCGACCACGAGGAGGTTACCCCATGTGACTCTACCCTCCCTAGCAACAGGGCCAATTTGGTTGCTTAATTTTTAAGACACAACGTCTTAAAAACGCAATGCTCATAGTGCAAGATGCTGAAAAACAGTGTCTTGTATATTGTACATCCAAAATGTATACATGCAAAAACTTTTATTGCACAAAACTATCATAGCCCACGTAAAAAAAAAAAAAAAAAAGATATATAAATGATGCATAATAACTGGAACACTGCACACTGCAGGTAATGTCACAAGTAACAGTCCTTCTTCTCAGTAGCGCCATGTTTGATTTTTGATTTTGATGGTAACGATAACGTGAATGGACATACAGTCTTTTCAATGGCATGCATAAAGCTGCATAAAGGTCCTAGATCACATCTAATCTTCCACAACTTTGCTTGCTGGAGTTTGTTGTCAACAGAAATCTTTTGAAAAGATGTTTTTTTTTCTTTAATGTTTTGTCTGCGGAACGATCAAAAACAGTTTAAACAACACAACAACCCATGAAGAGGCTGTACTGTAAAGCCCCGTACACACATGCAACGACTTCCAGCGGCAAAGCGACTAAATGTCATTCATTTTCAATGAGAGCTGGCGACTTCCGGCGAGGAACAGAGACCTCTGGCGACTAGATGTAGACATGTCCAGTGACTTCAAAAAGTTGAGAAAAGCTTAACTTTATGAATATATGGAGAGACTTTCGGGAGCGACAACCAATAGTAGTGAAGAGGGTCTCAGTTGAGCTCACATCATGTAGAATAATGTTTTATTCTACGTACTATCCATGTAGAATAAAACAGCTTTTATAAGGTTACTGATATGAATGGAGTCTTCATTTTAATGTGAGTGGTCATGATTTCCTACATATATTGCAAAATTACAATTCATGTCTTTAGAAGTTAAACACTTCATTGCACAGAGCAAGTCAAACCAAATGTTTACTCTCATGATGTGTATTAAAATCCAACACTGACACATCCCTATTTCCTATACATGGCACAACGTTGGAAAAACATCTTATTTAATAAGGACACTCCACCCTGCCACCTGAGATTCTCGCTTTTAGGTAAAATGGGGATTGTTTAAAGATCGGCCCTTTCGGGCTTGGCGTATCAGCCCAGGTTTTTAACCTTCAGGATGAACTGTGTATATTTGCTTTTAAATCCAGGTATTTGATATGACTTGCAAGTGGCTTACAGAACAAACGGCTTCCTGTCATCTGATATATATATCAGGGCCCACAATGATGCTTGCTTCATTGAGACACAGCATAAAAACAAAACACTATTTTCCCTTATACTTAAATGAAGTACTAGTTTGCTACCCTGACCCTGGCAACCTGCTGGCAGATTTAGCATTATCTGAAGCGCTGTGCCTTGGGCAGTACAAATGTTATTCTTGCTATCTCATTTATCATGGTCATGTGGAGAGCTCTGGGCCGCTCAATCTGTCTCTGTGTATTTAAGTAGAGGAACTGAGCCTGTTCCCTTCGCCTGAACCTCAAACAAATTTAAAAGAGCTTGATATGCATATGGTACAAGTCATTCATGGTGACCTGATTCATTAAGAGGTCAATGATGTTATGTAAACATATCTAAAGCTTTTTTATGTATATATCATTTTTATATGACATCTGCTTTTTCTCTGTGTTTTTGTGTGTCATATCTTACCTCTGTTTTAGACAGCTGTAGTTGATTGCATAGCTCTTCCCTCTCTGTCTGTAAACCCTGTTTCTCCTCTTCACTGGCTTTTATCTGCATCTCAACCTGTAGTCAAGCCAACATTATAATACTAGTATGGTTGGTGAAAGATGTTCTCATTGTATCTAGATAATACATCAGTCAGGGCTGTTTACGCCACTGTTTGAACTAGTTAAAAAGTCACTTCTTTTAAATAGAGCCATATTCTGCACTTTTGTAGCATTTTTTTCTCACGTGTTCATGCTAGTCAAGGATTCTGGTACCAAAAACAGAATTAAACAGGCTGTTTTAGCTCCTGTCCCTTTAACCCTTATGTTGTGTTCCGGTCATTCTGACCCGGACAACATTTTTTATTTTATTTTTTAATCAAATTGGAATACAGTTCCTTGACTTCGTTCACATTGTATCTGAAAACACATTTATTTATTTTTTGACCATTTTCTTTACATTTTCTTGGTTTTATTTCACTTTGTTTCACTTGTGTTCCCGGTCAAAAATGACCGGCCATTGGAAATCAATAGATTATACTACAAAATACAGAAATATTAAGTGTTCATGAGCATCCCAATCCTTTACGAGAGTGCATATGTGGATACGTGTTTGAACACACAAAGTCCTCATACATGTGCACACACACACACACACACACACACACACACACACACATCGAGTGTTGAACGCCCTTTTGTGCATCATCTTTCTATATACACTCTGAGGAATATTTCAAGATTTACTTATCATACTATGTTGTGTTTGGGCTTGTTTGATTTGGGATAGTCTGCTGTAAGTTATGATACGTCATTGTCTTGTTATATGTATATTTCAGGAAGTGTTAAGGAAAAACATGACAAACTGTTTACTATATTTATGTGTGTCTGTGGGAATTTCATACACTTATAATCACTGCAGTTTCACCTCTGAGTGAAACAAATTTGCTCATTGCATTCTGCTTATAGAGACCTTTCCAATGATATATAACACATGGCTATCTCATCTTTTTTATGGTTTTACCAACTGTGAATGTAACTGTTGTGATAACAAATTTGCAAATGATGAGAACGAAACAGTTATAATTTGTCAGCAAATTAAAAAGCATTATTTAAGAATTGGTAGATCAGCTATATGCATTGTAAAGTGCAGATTCTAAGCTTTAAAATGACACCTACTTCATTCAGATCAAGCAAGTGGTTATAATTTATTACGTAGTTATTATTCTTATTATTTCTGCTTTCCAAAGGGAGTGCCCCTTACTGGCCCAGTATTAGCTTAGTTCAATAAATCCTTCTATCAATGAAAAAAAAATTTTTTTTTTAAACACGTTCAAAAAAGGAGTACAAAACCATAATTACTCAAAAAGAAGTTGTAATGCAATATCTTGCGATAATATATGCAATATGAGAGATTTATAAACAATCTTAGTGGGCCGGTCATTTTTGACCGGGAACACAAAATGTGTTCGCACCAACACATCACAAGGGTTACGCGTCTAAATGTAAATGTCCTTTTATGAGTGTATAATATAAATTGATTACAAGGCATTGATATGTTACCATGGGTGGTCGTACTGTGTTACTGTGCACTTGGTTCTGATTTCTGAATGACACATTTTTGCAGCTTAGTTGCCATAATTCATCTGAATGGACTGGAGAGGCAGCTTTACTATCTACATACAAAGCGCAACGAAAATCATGTTTTCCATGAGCCATTTAATAATAAAACCAGGCCAAAACAATTGAGGTTAACGCAGTGATACTCAAAGTCTGGCCACCGAACACTGTTCTTGACTTATGTTGAATATTATCTATATACTGAATGATCTTTACAAGTGAGGTAAAGATTTTGTAATGTTTAAATTCACTTTGACTATATTGTTCTGAAAAATGAAAAGGCTATTTTAAAGAATTTGATCATAAAAATTAAGTTAATTTCTATTACCAGGTCATTTTATTCACCAGTCACCTCGCATTTTCCAAAAGTGGCCCCCAAGCTGCATAATTTGAGTGTCCCTGAGTAAGTGCATCAATATTTCTGTCATGAAGAGTTTGCATGTTTCCATGACAACAGTAGCTGCAACCTGCCATTGTACCTGCAACGTCGTCTTCTTTTCTGCATCCAGAGTAGCATGCGCATGCCGCAGCTCACTGGCGTGTTTGCGGATCACCTCTTCCAGCGCTTTCCGAAGCTGCTCTTTCAGCCGCGTTTTCTCTTCTTCCATCTTTTGCTGCACCTGTTTCTTCTCTTCTTCCAGCTCCTGTCTGTCATTCTTTCGTTCGTTCTCCACCTCTTGCTGAAGGCGTCTGATCTCCTCTGTGTGAGCACGCTGCAGCTCCAGACGCATAGAGGATAGAGTATCTGCATGCTGAACACACACACAACATTTAATGAATAAATGAAATTTCAGGATAGCACCAGTGTTAGGTCATAAGAATGACTGTAGTTCAGCCTCTCTGTCACTGTTGATATTTTAATATGTGCTAAGGGCTTGGTTGATCTTTATAATTTGATTGTGTTTGATTGGGTGTGCTTTAAACATTGGTATATGTACTGTATGCAAGGCTTACATGTTTGAGCAGGCAGGCATCATTTGGAATGCAATTTTACCTACAGTATCTCTCCATGTTGTTTACTTGTTCTCATATGTCATTGTGGCAGTAGAGAATAGTAGAAGTACTGTATGTGTTTAAAGACCCCATGAAATGGCTTAACAAGTGCAGTTTTCTTTCCTGTCTTAACATATTTACTATTAAAACAGAGAGTTGGTAATTACATAAAAGAAGTAATTATACAAAAGTAATTATACAAAAGTAACATGTGACCATACGTAAATTCCGCAACAAGGAATATTCCTACAAATGGAGCAATTCAAGCTTTAAAAGAATGTTCCGGAAACCGGCTGAACAATCAACATAAACATTTAATGCATAAATGAACTGAAACAAACATAAACAGACACGCATGCAACGCGGCCGCGTGCGTCTCTTTCTCCCTTGAACCGGCGTCTCTGGCTGCCCCTTATCTCCCTCTCCCGCTGATCAGCTGATTCAGCGCCAGCCATGCTCCATCACGGCCCGGCCACGCCCTCCTCCTTGTCACATCCGGGTTCAGTACAAGTTAAGCTCAATCAACAGCATTTGTGGCATAATATTGATTACCACAAAAATTTATTTTGACTCGTCCCTCCTTTTCTTAAAAAAAATAAAAAAATAAAATCAAGGTTACAGTGATGCATTTACAATGGAAGTGAATGGAGCCGATTTTTGGATGTTAAAATACTCACTGTTTCAAACATTTAGCCACAAGACATAAAGGATATGTGTGTAAACATGATTTTAGTGTGATAAAATCACTTACTAACCGCATCTGTGTAAAGTTATATCCAATTTTACAACTTTGTTGCCATGACGATCTAATGTCAACAAACCCTAAAACCCTAAAATGATTGTAAAAATGAAAAAAAAAAAAAAAAATGTCTCCCCAAATTGGAATGCCCAACTGTGTCCTCATGGTGGCGTAGTGACTCGCCTCAATCCGGGTGGCGGAGGGCGAATCTCAGCTGCCTCCGCATCTGAGACCGTCAATCCGTGCATCTTATCACGTGGCTTGTTGAGCGTGTTACCGTGGAGACGTAGCGCGCATGGAGGCTTCATGCTATTCTCCGCGGCATCCACACCCAACTCACCACGCGCCCCACCGAGAGCGAACTGCATTATAGTGACCACAGGGAGGTTACCCCCTTGTGACTCTACCCTCCCTAGCAACCGGGCCAATTTGGTTGCCTAGGAGACCTGGCTGGGGTCACTCAGCACGCCCTGGATTTGAACTCACGACTCCAGGTGTGGTAGTCAGCGTCTTTAATTGCTGAGCTACCCAGGTCCCCTGTAAAAATGACAATTTAAACAACTTTACTGCTCAAAATATACATGCAATTTACAATTTAATGTAAGTGTTTTTATAAAATTACAAGCTTCACATTTCTGCCTTTAAACCATCCAAAAATTGGCCTCATTCACTTCCATTGCAAGTGCCTCACTGTAACCTCAATTTTTGCTTTTTTTTAAAGAAAAGGAGGATAATTTTTGTGGTAATCAGCATTATGCCACAAAGGCTGTTGATTGAGCTAAACTTGTATTGAATCCGGAACATTCCTTTAAGTACCACCTTAATGTTTTTGCAACTCGCAGTCAGCATGGGGCAGTCAGCACAACTAAAGCTGCACAAACAACAAACCAACAACTGTTCAAAGATAGCTGGATGGAGCAGAGTGCAGGGGCCTCGAGACACGTTTTTTAAAGTTGAACTTAACACAGCTTCCTAAAAATGCAGCATTTATGGCTAGTGATCCTGAAAACAAGTGAAACGCGACACAACCGTAGTAAGACGCTCCAAAAGCATCTCTCTGATGCATGTGTTTATAGACCAACGACAATAAAGCAGATGGAACGCAAGAACACATCCTGTGAGAACAGCCAAAGTCTACCTCAGACAGACTGACAAACTCAATTGTGAAATGGATTGCTGTGGTGAAGGCAAGTGAAAAGCTTATGTTCAATGATATGGAAATTAAACAATACTGTATACTGACCTCTAAAGCCACTTTTTGTATTTTCTAATCAATGCTTTAAATGTCTGCCACAATAAAGCAATGTCTGTGAATTTTCTAAATGATTATGTTTTATAGTTATTTTGATTATTGTATATTGAATTCTTACTTCAATAGCAAATACCGATATATGTGATTAATTGAATTAATTCATCAGCATGTCATGTAATTAGTTTGATTAAAAAATGTTATCGAATGACAGCCCTAATGATGAGTCATCAGTATTTTAGATTTGTTTTCCTGGCAGATCTGCTAAAAGTGTATTTTGTCAACTTTTAGGAGAACACTAGCAGACCTCAAAGCTTACAGACATGGACTTAAGGCCACTGAACTCCAGTTTTCATTTCATAGGGTCTTTCAGGGGTGTTCAAATGTGCGAGTGTTGCTTGCCTGTTTGAGCATGCGGGCGTGGTCATTGGAGCGGCCACTGTTCTGAAGCTCCAGCTCTTTGTTTCTAATGTTGAGACGACTGAGTTGAGACCTCAGCTCCTCCACTTCTGCAGAGACTCTCACCTGAGATGAATTCTGACTCATTAACTCCTCTGCAATACAGAGAAGCAAACAAGCAAGAGAAACACATGACAAAAGAAGGTTAGATCAGAAAGCTGGTGATCGCAACTGCCATTGGACAAAAGCAATTATATCAACTGTGTTGAGTCACAGATTGTTTACTGTAGTAAAAACACTAACGCCTCTATGATATTGGAGATAAATGCAGAAAGTTAAGACATGTCAGTTATGAATATGTACTGTGTGTGTACCTGACTTGCTCTGAAGCTCATTTTCTTGCAGTAATAATCGTTCTTTGGCTACAGATAACTCCTCTTCTGCTTTCTTTGCAACACCCTCTGCCTCGGTCACACGGCGACGCCCTTCTTCCAGCTGCTCCTCCAGGTCCTTCAAGAAAGCAGACGGCGAAAGAAAGATATCTGAATGGCATAGTATTGCATACCTAATGATGCAGCATTGCACCACAACTAAAGACTTCCTCGTTTTTAATCCTTGTCCATTAACCTGGAGAATCTTTTATTGGACAGCAGTGATGAACATGGCCCATGATGACATTAATCAATCACTTCAGGCTGTGTTTGGGATGCCAAAACACACACATACGTATATATATTACAAATTACGATTCAATTTCTACAGAGAAATGAGCATTGTAGTCATTAACAGTTGCTTGTTT
The DNA here is from genome assembly GCF_019703515.2 of Myxocyprinus asiaticus. Taxonomy (NCBI): domain Eukaryota; kingdom Metazoa; phylum Chordata; class Actinopteri; order Cypriniformes; family Catostomidae; genus Myxocyprinus; species Myxocyprinus asiaticus. Next base: position 3,000,500 of record NC_059351.1, on the reverse strand, counting down.
ATCTCTAAAGTTCACTTGAATATGTTCTAGATCATTAATTTAGACATGCTGTTATATTGTCTTAAAAGACTGTCTAAAACCAGTTTCCTTACTGAAACACTTTTTGTTAAGTCATTGACTGACTGAGCAACAAGCTGCCTTCTGTTTCGAACAAAACCAGCCTAGACTGCCTCGTGTTTACTTTGAGGCTACTTTTGATTATAACCCAGCAGCTGCTGTGACTTTGCAGATCTGAGGTGGCTGGCTCTGATACATTTTTTGTGAAGGATGTTGAACCAAAGCGGAGAGAGTGTTACTCATCTGCACTCAGTGTATAACATTTCAAGGCAGGTCTAATGTGCATTAGCTGTGGTGTACGTAAGAGCTAAATCCGAGACAGCAGAGCTCTTGTTCCATCAATATCCTCACAGTCAATGTTGCATGCCTAGCTACTGTTGCTGGGGTTAGAAATACTGTTACACTGCTAAGTCCAATAACTTGCTTTTCCGCTCCACTTCTGCTTCTTGCTTTTACCCCCAATCCCATGTAATCAAATAATTATTTTTTATTTTTGCAGGCTGTGTGCACACGTCTGCATTAGATCTGGTCAGATTTGTAGATGTCTATGTGGGGTATTGTCACAGTCTGTTTGAGTCAGGTCTGCCATCTGTTTCTGTACAGCTGTGTGTGTGTGAGTGATGGTAATTGTGGGTGTTTGTCAGATCCCTCTAATCTCCATCTCAATTAGATCTGGAAGTCACAGCGGTAATTACTGCCCCCTTACACTGAGATGCACACCCCACTGAAAGGTCAGTTACATATGGCCATTTAACTGGATGTATGTGCACTGGCTTTCTCCTGTACTCTGCAGCAAAGTTGGTTTTTCTGTGTGTGTGTGTGTGTGTGTGTGTGTGTGTGTGTGTGTGTGTATACATGTTTAAGTCTTTTCTCTCATGAGAAGTGTACATAGCACATAGACTTTGATTTTAATGTAGCAAAGACCTATTTATCTGTTTATAGGACATTTATTGTCATTTTGGAGTCTATGAGATTATCATAAGTGCTTTTTGCAAGGGAAAAATATCTGCCTGTTTATTAGACACTGACTTTTCATATGCATGTTTGTCCCATTTGGAAGCCAGCTTCTCTATACAAGGTTCCCACAGCTTTTAAACAAATTCATTCCCGACTTTTCCATGCATTTGTGATTGCTGAATAAAAATAATTTTATAAACTGCACCCAGAAAGAGCAAATTCAAGCAAGTGAAATATTTTAGATACAATTCCAGAGCTAACCATAACTGTACTCACTATAGAAACTTCTGTAACACTTTCAATAAAGTTGTATTCGTGAACATTAGTTAACTACATTAACATGAACTAATAAAGAACAATATTTTTACAGCATTTATTAATCTTGGTTAATGTTAAAGGAATATATTCCGGGTTCAATGCAAGTTAAGTTGAATCAACAGAGTTTGTGGTAAAATGTTGATTACAACAAAAATTAATTTTCGACTTGTCCCTCTTCTTTAAAAAAAAAAGCAAAAATCGAGGTGACAGTGAGGCACTTACAATGGAAGTGAATGGGGGCCAACTTTTTCAAAAGTATAGACACAAGACACAAACATCATGCATGTTAATATGATATTAGTGTGATACAATGTAAAGTTATAGCCAATTTTACAACTTTGTTGCCATGAGTATTCAAGATGGCGCCGCAGATGTCTGCTTCGGTGTGGAGCTCTCTAGCGTTTTTATTACTTTTGTTTGTTTGTCATGTTTTTTGTCTCTTTCCTGATCAGTTTCACCAGGGATGAACTGCTGAATATTCGGCAGAGCATACCTGATCATTTTTTGCCGGTGTTTGATTATCCAGACGTTTTATTAGACATTTTAGTTGGTGGCGCAGCGGTGCTCTACAAGCGATCCAAAAAAGCGCAAGCGAGGGAAGCTAGCCGGCGCGCTTGTGAAACTTCATCAATGCGACTTTAGGACTCTGCTGCCGAGTATTTATCTGCCGAATGTCTGCTCCCTCACCAACAAAACAGACGAACTGCTTCTGCTCACTCAAACAAATAAGGACTTTTCTAACTCCGCTGCTCTGTGTTTCATGGAAACCTGGCTGAGTGAAGCCATCCCGGACAGCGCATTATGTCTGCCAGGCTGTCAACTGTTCAGAGCGGAGTTATCGGGGGAAACGAGAGGTGGTGGAACATGCTTTTACATCAATGAATGTTGGTGAACAGATGTAACAGTGTTGAAGAAAATGTGCTGTCCTAATTTAGAGGCACTCTTCATCAATTGTAAGCCTTTCTACTCGCCACGGGTGTTTTCCTAGTTTATTCTGGTGAGTGTTTATATCCCACCACAAGCGTGCGTGAATGCAGCGTTGCAACAGCTGGATGATCACATCACAGACACGGAGCAAAAACACCCGGACTCACTTATTATTATTCTGGGAGATTTTAATAAAGCTAACCTCACCTGACATGAACTGCCAAAATACAAACAACACATCACATGCCCCACCAGAGAAAGAAACATACTGGACCACTGCAACACCACTGTAAAGGATGCATATTGCTCTGTCCCACGAGCAGCTTTATAACTCTCTGATCATTGTCTGGTTCATCTTCTCCCGACTTACAAGCAGAAACTAAAACCAGCTAAGCCTGTAGTAAGGACTGTAAAGAGATGGACCAATGAAGCTTGGAACTACAAGCCTCCTTTGACTGCACTGATTGGAGTGTTTTTGAGGCTGCAGCCACAGACCTGGACGAGCTCAGATACTGTGACATCATATATCAGTTTCTGTGAGGATATGTGCATCCCTTCTAGGACATTCAATAACGATAAACCATGGTTTACAGGAAAACTCAGACATCTTTGTCATGCCAAAGAGGATGCTTACAGAAGTGGGGATAAAACATTGTACAACCAGGCCAGGAACATACTTACTAAGGAAATCAGTGTGGCTAAAAGAAGCTGCTCTGAAAAGCTGAAAAAACAGTTTTCAGCCAATGATCCTGCATCTGTGTACAAGACACCTCCCCCTTGCTCTGTAGAGAGTCAACTAATGGCTGATGAACTAAATGTGTTTTACTACAGGTTTGAAAAGCCCAGTCTCACACCCCTCCCCCGCTCTGATCTTCACTTCACACACACACCAACACCTCATGGAACCCCCCTCCTCCCCCCTCTTGCTACTCAATCTGCACTTATGATATGTGAGGAGGATGTGTGCTGGGTCTATAGGAAACAAAAGACTAGGAAAGCTTCAGGTCCAGATGGTGTTTCACCTGCCTGTCTGAAAGTCTGACCAACTGGAACCCATCTTCACACAGATCTTCAACACATCACTGGAGCAGTGTGAATTCCCTGCTGCTTCAAATGCTCCACCATCATTCCGGTTCCCAAAAAAACCAAAATCACAGGACTTAATTACAACAGACCTGTCACTCTCACGTCTATGGTCATGAAGTCATTTGAGAGACTGGTTTTGGCCTACCTGATGGACATCACTGGACCCCTGCTAGACCCCCTTCAGTTTGCTTACCGAGCAAACAGGTCTGTGGATGATGCTGTCAAAATGGGACTGCATTATATCCTGCAACATCTCAACAGACCTGGGACTTATGCAAGGATCCTATCTGTGGACATGCCTGATCTTCTCTCAACCAAACTGACCCAGCACTCCATGCCCACTCCAATCTGTCAACGAGTCACCAGCTTTCTGACAGATAGGCAGCAGCTAGTGAGACTGGGAAACTCACATCCGGGACCCTCACAATTAGCACTGGTGCTCCTCAGGGATGCGTTCTCTCTCCACTGCTCTTCTCCCTGTACACAAATGACTGCACTGCAAAAGACCCCACTGTCAAGCTCCTGAAGTTTGCAGATGACACCACGGTCATCAGCCTCATCCACGATGGTGATGAGTCTGCATACAAATGGGAGGTTGATCAGCTGGCTGTCTGGTGCGGTCACAACAACCTTGAACTGAACACGCTCAAAACAGTGGAGATGATGGTGGACTTCAGGAGAAATCCCCCCCCCCCGGGCTCTACCATCTCTCAGGACCTGAAGTGGGACACCCACACCCACAGACTCCATTGTGAAGAAGGCTCAGCAGAGGTTGTACTTCCTTTGCCAGCTGAGGAAGTTCAACCTGCCACAGGAGCTGCTGACACAGTTCTACTCAGCAGTCATTGAGTCTGTCTTGTCATAACTGTCTGGTTTGGTTCAGCCACCAAATCAGACAGAAGGAAACTACAACGGACAGTCAGCACTGCTGAGAGGATTACTGGTGCCCCCCTGCCCAACCTCCAAGACCTGTATGTCTCCAGAGTGAGGAAACATGCAGGTAGAATCACTCTGTACCCCACACACCCTGCCCACTCCCTCTTTGAACTGTTACAGAGCACTCAGCGACAGGACATCCAGGCACAAGAAAAGGTTTTACTCCTCATGAACAATTAAACTGCCGTTCAGGACTCCCCCATAGTGCAAAAATGTAAATACATATGTAAATTCACATATTTAATTCAATAACTGTACATACCCCTACCTTGCACATACATTACCACTTGCACATGTACATGTACATACGCCATTCTGTTATATGTCCTATTATTTTTATGTCTATTTATACTCTTACCTTGTTTTATATTCTGTCTCACTGTAATGTTCTGTGTGCACTTGTTTCTCCTATCACCAAAAAATAAATAAATCCTTGTGTACGTGAGAACACTTGTCAATCAAGCTCATTCTGATTCTGATGATGACGTAATAACTAGATGTTCATCCACATAGAAAAACAGTCCACCGCAACATAGACAAATTAAACATCTTTACAGCTCAAAAATGTTTTTACAGAATAATTAATGTAAGTGCTTTTATAAAATTATAAGCTTCACATTTCTGCCTTTAAACCTTTCAAAAATTGGCCCCATTCACTTCCACTGTAAGTGCCCCATTGTAAATGTCCATTTTTGCTTTGTGTAAAGAAAAGGAGGGACAAGTCCAAATTAATTTTTATGGTTATCAATGTAATGTGTTGTATATGTTAACATTAGTTAATGCAATATGAACTAACATGAAACAAACAATAAACATTTAGACTGCATTCTGTTGTGACACATGGTTTTTAATATTCCTTTGCTTTTGGCATTTGTGAATATTGTAAATAAACAGTTCTGAGTTTGATCACATATTGCCATTAGGGAAGCTTACTGATACCAAAATAATACATCCGGTATTGTACACTTCTCCTCTTTTGAGAAGCTCCTGCTGTCACTGGTGTGTGTAGGTATGCATGTGCACATGTGTACCTCTACTCTCTCCTGAAGTTTGCTGCAATGTCTGTTGCTTTCAGTCAGCCTCTGTTCTTGGACCTCCAACTCTGCCTCTGCTTTTCTCAGCCTCTGCTGAAGTGTTGCATTCTGGGATTTGCGGTTTTCTTGCTCTCTCTGGTGCCACTGACAGATGTGTTCATTGAGGCTCTGTTGCAGCATCATTTTGGCTGATTCCTGCTCCTCCCTCCTTTTCTCTTCCATCTCCTTCATTCTCTTCTTCCACTCCTCCACCTCCCTCTTCCATTCCTTCTCTACTCTCTCTTTCTCCTCTCTAAGAGCTTGTATCTCCTGTCTCAATGCTTGCAACCTTTCTTCACATTCCTCCTTTAATCTTTTTCTTTCTCCTGCTTCCCTATTCCTGTCCTCCTCATCTCTTTTTCTCTCCTCTTCCACTCTATGCATCTTCTCCTCCTCCTCTCTCTTGCTCTCTTCATCTCTGGCTCTGCGTAGCTCTTGGCACTCATTCTCTAGTCGTTTGTTTTCGTCCTGTGTTTGTTGCAGTAATTTGTGTTGGTTGTCTCTCTCTGTTTGCAGATTATGGTAGTCTCTTCGCAGATCCACTGTCTCTTGGGTTAACACAGCTATGCGCTCCGTGTACTCTATTTCAGTTTTCTGTCCGCGCTCCTCCACCTGAAATGGACACACAGCCACAGATGCTAAGCGAATGATGTGATTCTATCCATGCCTTTATGGGTATTTTCTATATTAAACCCATATAGAAACCAGAGATGTGGCTAATATGAGCTCAACGGAAGACCCTTAATTATTTTTAAATTAAAATTGTCTGCCTCAGACAATGCAAGTAAACTTTAAGGTTAAAATAGAAGACTTACAATAAAACTGTAAACTAAAAACACACATGAGGCCTGCTGCAATTATTACATCACCTCAGGGATGTTTCTGAGCATATGGGGGCCCTAAGCAAAATCCCACTTGGAGGCCCCTCGCAATCAATCCTTACATACTCCATTCCATCTCGGGCCACAAGGGGGCACCCTATACTTGTCTAATTGCGACTTAATAGATGCCTGAGATGTCTTACTAACAGCTTTAAGCATATATATATATATATATAAAAAACACCTTGATTTGCGGGGCCCCCGGTGGCTCGGGAGCCCTTAGAGCAAGATCTCAAATTCCTACTCAAGACACTTCCAAGAGGCCTCAAGTTTACTTAACAGAATTTAAAATAAGGGTAACACTTTATTTTCGAATATTGTCTTGGACAATGGGAGGTTTGCCGTCAAACAGTTTTGGGAACCACTCATCTTATCTATTCATTAAACAAAAAATTGAAATATAATATTGTGACCCAGATATTAATATAATGTTGGATGACGTGCTGATTTCCAGATGCTTTTACCTCCTCTACTGTGGCCTGCAGCTCTAGAAGGCGTGTCCTCAGAACAGATGCTGACTCGTCCTCTTCATCATCCTGGCTTGTGGTTGGCTGGAGGCTGCCCTGTGTCTCCGTGGCAATGTGCCGTAGTGATTGCAGAGTTGCCTCTTGCTCCTCATTCTTAGTGTTTAAAGAATATATGACCTATACATAAAATATATATCCACAAATGTTGTAAAAAGAGCTTTACAGTGGAGGGACAACACAGACAAATAATTCACCTGGAAGCACATCTGTGTATCTTCTAATGTTCTCTATAGTCCTGACCAAAGAGCAAACTGATAAAAATCTTCCACCTCTCTGATCAGGATCAATCATATGCTCTTAAGATCCATAAGGTTGTTTATTTAAAAAAAGTGACACAAAGCCAAAAGTGCTGCAGCATATAATATATAAGGGATATAAGAGAACTCATGTAAGATTATATGCAAAGCAATATGGAATGCATTACGAAGACAATCCACATAAGATTAAAGGGTTTACAAGGCAGTGATGCAGCAACATAATTTACATATTAAGAAAACTCATATGAGAAAATATGTACCAGTTATGCACGTCCTCACTGCTTGTACAGGATTTCTTCCTTGAGTTCCTTCAGCGTTTTAATGTCGGTGGTCAAAACAGCTTTCTGTGCTTTAGTGCCACCAGTTGCACTGGTTTTAGTAACTGTAGCAGCATGTGATTCAAAGCTCATATTTTATTGGTCAGGGCATTTCTTTGCTGGGTGAAGAAAAAAATTTGACACTCACCATAAAAAATGCTTCGCATTGTCGCCGCGCGAATATTCGCTCCAAGAGTGAATGGCTTCACAGGAATCTAGTGTTTCTATTTAAAATGTTAATCATGGCGAAAATGTGCGTTTGGTGTGTGTGACGAGGAGGAGGGCGTGGCCAGGCAATGATGGAGCACGGCCAGCGCTGAATCAGCTGATCAGTGGGAGAGCGAGATAAGGGGCGGCCGGAGGCGCCGGTTTGAGAGAGAGAGATACACACACAGCCGTGCTGTATGTTTGTTTATGTTGGTTTTAAGCTGAGTTTGATATTAAAACTTTATGTTGACTGTTCAGCCGGTTCCCACCTTCTCCCTGCCCAACCTTTACCGGTTACATTGGTGCCGAAACCCGGGAGGGAAGAGGGATGCGCTGTCACGGAGTCCTCACCGCTGCCATCCGCCAGGCGAGTTGGAGGAACCGCTGCCGTCTGCCGAGAAGGGGAGGAGCGGTTCCGTCCGCCAGGGTCCGGAGGACTCACTGCCGTCCGCCAGAGGGCGGAGGAGCGTTTGAGGACCGGGCAACAGCACGTCCGGGAGCCAGTGAGCAAGTTCTTCTCTCTCTCCTCTCTCTCTCTCTCCCTGTGTGTCTCCGCTCACCCTTTCCCTCTCCCCACGCCTCCCCTCTTCTCTCCCCCCAGGGTCACAGGAGGCGGGGTGGACCACCGACTGACAGAACGACCAGAAGGGCAGCGTCTCCCCCCCAGAGATGGGGGGGGTTAGTCAGACCAGTGGCACCCTGGCCTGAATTGGGCAGGTTTGAGAGAGAGAGATGCACGCGGCCGTGCTGCATGTTTGTTTATGATGGTTTTAAGTTGAGTTTGATATTAAAACTTTATGTTGACTGTTCAGCTGGTTCCCGCCTCCTCCCTGCCCAATCTTTACCTGTTAGAGTGTGCAAAGGCCTTTAGCCTGTAGTTATTCATCGTGTGTGTGTGTGTGTGTATGTTTACACTTTGTTTGCTAAAGCCAGTTTTTGCATTTGAATTCTTGTAAGTTTTAATCTTCTACGAGAGCTTGTGATTGGTTGAGTGCTGCTGAATGTACACAACATAGCCAAAAGTATGAGGACACCCGAACACCAATATGTGCTTCTTGTTTAATTTAAAAACCATGGGAATAAATAGGGAGTTGATCCTCCCTTTGCTGCTATAACAGCTTCCACTCTTCTATAAAAGACTGTGCACTACATGTTGAAACTAGGCTGTGGGGGTTTGCTCCCATTCATGAGAAAGAGCATCAGTGAGGTCAAGCACTGACGCTGGGCGATAGGGCTTGGATCACAGTCTAGGTTTCAATTCATCCCAAAGGTGTTCAATGGGGATAAGGTCTGGGCTTTGTGCAGGCCAGTCAAGTTCTTCCACACCAGACTCAGAATTATTTTACCGGTGGCATCCTATGACAGCGCCCATTTTTACTGAAAATGTATGTTTGAGGAGATTGCATTGCTGTATGATTTTTTAGTTTTTACACCTGTTAGTAATGGGTGTAGCTGGAATAGCCAGACCTGTTCAATGAGAGGCGGTTTCCACTTACTTTGGGCCATATAGTCTATTTTTCAAAACGCTGTTTAGTTTGTGGTCATACAGTAAGTGTCAGTGTATTTGAGCCTGTGTGTGTAGGCATATGAGACAGTCCTAATATTACACGTCACTTTGGCTCTCCATCAATGTGTCCTACCCGTAAGGCCCCATGCCTAGGGTGTCATCAGATTCCCGACGTCTCACTCATCCCTCCAGCGGCTCGTGTGGTACCATGACGCCTGTCTGTCTGTCTGTCGTTAATCGCCACCACAGCAGAGCTGAGCATTCCGTATGATAAACTGCCAGGAACTTACTCTCTCCTTTCTTCACTCACCCGCTCGCTCTCTCTTTCATACCCCACAGTGTTTCTGGAAGCAATCTGCCCTCTCTCTCTGTCTTAGCCCTGTCTACTTCTTTTAACTTTCACCCTCTGTCTATTTTCTCTCTCTCTCTGTCCTTGGACATGAACTCTCATGTTTTACGGTGCACAGAATATAAGGGAAAGAAATGTCATATATCTATGAGACAGAAATGTCTGCTAGCTTTATATAGAACCACAGCACACATAACTTACAGTGCACATAGTGTCGAACAGACTGGAACCGACTGGTAGAGAGGGAATGTTAGGTCAGAAAAAAATGCTGATAAAAAGAGGAGAGAAAATGGCTTTTGTTTAAATGATTATTTTAAGTGCTGAAGTACCTGTGTCTCTCTTTCCATTCGTCCTCATTTAAAGGTGCACTCACAATTTTTTTCTTGTGGTTTTGCTCAAAGAAATTAATTGTAAGTTTGAAACAATCGTATTTTTCATTTAGTACTGCCCTTCTGAAGCTACATATCAGATTTTACATATATCCCACAAGACAAAATAATGGGGCCTGGGTAGCTCAGCGAGTACTGACGCTGACTATCACCCCTGGAGTTGCGAGTTCAAATCCAGGGAGTGCTGAGAGACTCCAGCCAGGTCTCTTAAGCAACCAAATTGGCCCAGTTGCTAGGGAGGGTAGTCACATGGGGTAACCTCCTTGTGGTCGCTATAATGTGGTTCTCGCTCTCGGTGGGGCGCGTGGTGAGTTGTGCGTGGATGCGGAGAATAGCGCGAAGCCTCCACACACGCTAGGTCTCCACGGTAACGCGCACGACAAGCCACGTGATAAGATGCGCGGATTGACGGTCTCAGATGCGGAGGCAACTGAGATTCGTCCTCTGCCACCCGGGTTGAGGCGAGTTACTGCGCCACCACGAGGACTTAGAGCGCATTGGGAATTGGGCATTCCAAATTGGGAAGAAAATGGGAGAAAAAACAAAAACAAAAAAAACAAGACAAAATAATATCACTTTGCAAAAACCATGCTGTTTAAAAGTTTACATCACCTTGGTTCTTAATATAATGTGTTTCCTTCTTGAGCATCAATGTTTGCACCTATTGTAATAGTTGTGTATGAGTCCCTCAAGTGCTAAAGATAACTAATAAGAGTTTGTTTACATGAGGAAAGAGAGAGGGATTCCACACAGCTGTTGATACTCCAGCTCACACAGTGTGATGGGTTTGAATTTCAAGCCCTGACCTACTTTGTTCAATGACAGTGCTGACTTATCTATGTTCTTACTCAACCCCAACTGACCTTAGTCAGTGAAGAAGCCATATTTAATTTGATGAGAATGAAAACAAGACTGTGAGGTATAGAAATGAGGGAAGATTTAGTCCATTCAATAGTTTGCATTGCAACAGGGTATTTATCGTTCAGCTCACGAACCACTGAAAAAACACCTTTAAAAAAGTTTCAAGTAAATTACCGTTGACTTAAGACCTATACATTACAGTACAAGCTATCTATCCCTCAGAGCTTCGTTTTCATTCGCATCAAATGAAACCTGACTAAGTTCCATACTAATAAAACTTGATACACACTCTCTCCCTTTCCTTCACCCTCCTTTATAGACACAAATGACAGCGTTGTGTAAATGGCAATTACAACATTTATCCTCTACATTTCCATGGTTAAACATGATTGTTAGCCTAGCCCTAGAGGATAATATCTGTTTTACATTGTGTTAGACATAGATTAAGGTTACTGATTTTATCCTGCATCATCAAGGTGTAGTTTAACAAAAAAATAATAATAAAAAAATGAATTGAAATTGAATTTCCAAGACTCTAAAATATGGGGGGAGTGCGTGTAAATGTGTTTACTTCTATGAAAAAGTTCTGTTTTGTTAATGAACATCAATTTTGTGCTTATATGCATTTGATTTTGTGTGTTGTAAAAAGCGCGTGGAATAAGTTGCTTGGTCACTTGGTGTTTAAGCACATTCTTTCTATCCAAAGTGGCTTAGAGTATTCTAATTGTAGTAACCTTGGGACAAGTGTCTTGTTTCAAGAGCATATTGTGTATGGGTAGGAGGGGTATCCCGACAACTGTCCAGTTCACTGATTTACCATACAAAGATTCAAACTAGCAACATGTGTTTCCACCTCAGCTTAGAGGTCTGCTACCCGACCCAAGCCCAACGGGACCCAAAAAATTGTTGGATTACAGATGAGGTTCAGGTCAGTTTTTCAAATAAAACACTGAATTCTGGTCAGGTTCTTTATAGGTGGGCGATATATGCAAAAGTTTAAAAAAAATAGTTTTGGTTGATAAAGCAATACATCACTCTATAGGTCTTTACATTAATGTTTATACACGAAATGTTTTATGTACAGAATTTTTACAACATTGGCAGATAATTGCAAAATGCTGTCCGTCATTTTGACAGATAAAGAAGAAAAACATTTGAGAGGCATGAAATATGACGTGTATCAGTTTTAATTTTTAAACCATCTTAACATTTCTTTACTTTCTCGCTCTCTCTCTCTCTCTCTCTCTCTGCCTACGCACTTTATAGGTGTGTGTGTGCCCTCCAGAGATCTCGTCCAAGTGAGAAAAAGATACATCTCTGTGCTCTTAAAGGCACTTCCGCTTAAAAGGGCATCTATTTTTGGGGGGCCTGGGTAGCTCAGCGAGTAAAGACGCTGGCTACCACACCTGGAGTCGCCAGTTTGAATCCAGGGTGTGCTGAGTGACTCCAGCCAGGTCTCCTAAGCAACCAAATTGGCCCGGTTGCTAGGGAGGGTAGAGTCACATGGGGTAACCTCCTCGTGGTCGCTATAATGTGGTTCTCGCTCTCAGTGGGGCGTGTGGTGAATCGTGCATGGATGCCGCGGAGAATAGCGTGAAGCCTCCACACGCGCTACGTCTCTGCGGTAACGCGCTCAACAAGCCACGTGATAAAATGCGCGGGTTGACGGTCTCAGACGCGGAGGCAACTGAGATTCGTCCTCCGCCACCCGGATTGAGGCGAGTCACTACGCCACCACGAGGACTTAGAGCGCATTGGGAATTGGGCATTCCAACCCCCCCCCCCCCCAAAAAAAGTGATTGTATCCCTTCAGAAGACATGGAAAGATGTTGTCTAGATGTTGTTGTTCATGCACAGTGTTCCAATTAAAGGTTGATCTTAATTCTAAATTTCGAGTTTAGAGTACTACATTTACTCTAAATGCCCATCCCTATTTAAAACGTTTGCATTGTATTCGTGACTTGGATTGCCTTCTGGCTGCCTCTGCATCACCTGTGATGGAAAGACATGCGACTATGAGTTAAACCCTGTTGCATTCCTTCCCTAATGAAGAGATGCCAGTGGCTCAGGATGCATAAACACTGATATGTATTTAATATTTACAGACTGTCCTCACTGTAGTGCTTTTAAGTACATAGAAAGAATGTAGCTTAAAATGTGCGCAGTAGACGGGAGTAGCTGGTCCTTATTTGATTGTTTAGTTATTACACATATTCATATAGCCTATGCACCACGGTAATATGCACCAGTGCGGCACGCGGTAGACAGACGGTAATACCGGGGGCTTAATAACGGACTGGGTTACCGGTAGTGCACCATATGAGTCCTGTTAGTTGAGCAGCAAAATGCAGTGCTTACCTTAGTCAGCTGCGCTATTTTCTTGCACATTTTCGTGTGCATCTGATAGTCATACAGTTCCTGCTCCACATTGGAAACGTCCGCAATAGCGGTCCCGTCCCGGGGCTGGTTCATCTTCCCAGCGCTGGAAGCCATAATAACCCCGGAATCTCCCGTTAGTCCACGTTGTTCGATCACAAATCGGGCTGCGCAACACCCTGGTCGCCTCTACGTGATCCTGATGGGAAAGTCCTTACGACAGCTGAAATCATTCTGCACGCTGGAGCGACCGGCGAACACTCTCCCGCTCCGCCGTAAAGCTGCTCCCGGTGAGCGCGCTGCTCACACTCAAATGCCATCAGGGACACGGACAGGACAGCGCTCACCGCCCCGCGGGAAAGGACTCAATAACGGCATGTGCCCCCAGCCCGGACACCTGTCTCTCACCCGGGGCGTCACTACAGTCTTACATTACGAGTCACGGGTACTGCAGTGTAATCATAACCCCTCCCATGAACCAACACACACATGCAATCATTTCCAAAGCAAAGTCAGAGCCAAGTTGCGCACATTTAATTTGTGACCTAAATGATTTTACGTTATGAGCAATTCTCAAAGCACATAGCAAATCTGCATGCTCTGAAAAATGTCATTCCCTCCCCCAAAGCATAAAAGTCGTAATAAGAGTGCCAGGTAAATAAAGGTAGAAAACATCTACCTATTAGCCTATTCAGCAAAATCATTTAAAGGTGCACTCAGTAATTTTTTTACTCATAAAGAAATTAATGGTAAATTTGAAACATACCTATAAAATCATGAACAGTCATATCTGTAACCTTATAAAAGCTGTTTTATTCTACATGGAGAAGGTCCCCTCATGGGGGCTGCCATGTTAGGATCACATGACCAGCCGAATTTTACTCACTTCTGGTGCATTCCAGACAACACTGAACTATGAATTTTCTCAACTCCTTCTTGAAAATAATGTCTGAGGGGGGCGAGGTCGAATCCAGGGCGTGCTGAGTGACTCCAGCCAGGTGTCATAAGCAACCAAATTGGCCTTGGTTGCTAGGGAGGGTAGAGTCACATGCAGTGGCGGATTTAGGCATGGGCGACATGGGCAGTTGTCCGGGGGGTGGGGGGGTTGAAGCAGGTTTCGCCCAGGGCGTCATACAAGCTACAACCGCTACTTGTCACATGGGGTAACCTCCTCATGGTCGCGATTAGTGGTTCTCGCTCTCAATGTGGCGCGTGGTAAGTTGTGCGTGGATCGCGGAGAGTAGCATGAGCCTCCACATGCTGTGAGTCTCCACTGTGTCATGCACAATGAGCGACGTGATAAAATGCGCAGATTAACTGTCTGAGATTCATTCTCCGTCACCCGAATTGAGGCGAGTCACTACGCCACCACGAGGACCTACTAATAGTGGGAATTGGGCATTCCAAATAAAAAAGTAAAAAAAAAAAAAACAGAAAATAATGATGCTCGAAGTCGGACATCTGATTTGTAAAGTCAGGTTAGATCGATCAACTGACCTACATTTACATTTATGCATTTGGCAGACACTTTTATCCAAAGCGACTTACAGTGCATTTATTATAGGGACAATCCCCCAGGAGCAACCTGGAGTTAAGTGCCTTGCTCAAGGACACAATGGTGGTGGCTGGGGGTATTGAACTGACAACCTTCTGATTATCAGTTATGTGCTTTAGTCCACTACGCCACCACCACTTACCACCTCAGCGATAAGCACCAACAAACATAACAGGGAGCTGGGTTTTGTGAAACATAAAAACAAACTCAAGTATTTTCACTGCACGAAATGTATGAATATACAACATGACTTTTATGTTTTTGCCAATATAGACCTTTTTCACAGACTGTGATGACACGTTTCTGCCTTATTTAGCAGCGTAAATATCGTAATTTTAAATATTGAGTGTAAATTTATAACATTATGCTTTGTGATATATTACCCTGGAATTAGTTTTGAAATAAGAATGACCACAGATGCGATGGGGTTTCTATTACAGCTGCTGAGAGAGTTACTCCTGCGTTCCAAAACCGGAATGTGAAAAGGGTATATTGCATAATAACATGAAATGTTCTTTTTGAGTCATGATGCCATCTTGTGGTGTGCACATGTGACCGTGATGTGAAAAAACTGGATGGCATCTACACTAATATTATTCTATTTGTTTACTGGGCAGGGAGAGAATATATGATAAAAAATAATTTAAAATTGATCTGTTTTTCACCCACACCTATCATATTGTGTATGAAGACATGGATTTAACCACTGGAGTCATATGGATTACTTTAATGCTCCCGGTATGTGGATTTTGGTGCTTGAAAATGTTGGCACCCATTCACTTGCATTGTATGGACCTACAGAGCTGAAATATTCTTCTAAAAATCTTCATTTATGTTCTGCACAAGAAAGAAAGTCATACACAGCTGGGATGGCATAAGGGTGAGTAAATGATGAGAGAATTTTTAGTTTTGGGTGAACTATCCCTTTAAGGTTGGAAACGGGAAATTTCAACTCAGGTATTCCCACCTCCGACTTGGAATGTGGCATAAATCTCAGTGACTGCTCTGTTATTGAACACCTTCACTCATGAATTGAATTAATGATGACTGACTGTGAATAATGAATTTCTACACTGGCATTGATAACTGAAAACTAGAGAAGGGTATAGCTGCAGGCATTGCTCCAAAAAGGGGCGGGAGCTCCAAATCGGCAGCAATATATAGGGAGCCCCTTACCTAACCCTAACCATATGTGGAGGTGTCGCCCCCTTTTTGAGTTGGCGTAACCCCATTTTGGAGTAACCCCACCTCCTTCTAGGAAAACCACCAGTACCGCCTCTCCCTATACACATATTACGCAGTGTGCGTAGGGCACCAACTCCCTATGGGGCACCATCTTACCCTAGGGGGGCACCAAAAACTCCACCGGCTGCCCTTACTCACACGTTCTACATTATTCAAGGACCCGGTAGCAGTTGCGGAACACAGACTACCGCTTTGCACTCGCCCCACGCCTCGCAACTCTCATTCCACCAACCAGCAACCAACCTCGTTAGAACAGGGTTGACTTATGTTGGTGAAGTCCCCATAAATTCCTAATAACCAACATAAATACATATAATATAGCATATGGCTATCAAAAAGTGCCCAGGGTTTTGGCACTAAAACACATAAAAAAAATTGACCTAGTTAAGTTTTTTTTTTTTTTTTTCACGTTGTGGTTTCAGGGCTTCCGTACTGTATGGGAGAGTGTAGAGCTGCAGCCTGAGAGTGACTGATCAATAAGTCAGCCGATTACTACGGTAGATCAGTAATGCTGCATCCATAGAACAAAATAAGCCATATCTGTTCCATTTGTCAGCACTGGACACGAACCAGTCACAGCTGTTTGTGATTAGAGGATAAGGCATAGCTATTAAATCATTTTATGGAGACTTTCGTTTATATGTCAGGTCCAGATCTTTGAAATTAATGAAGCTAAACGAACTTTTGTGAATGTTTTAGTGCTAGCAGATACCTAAGAGAGGCAAAAAGGTCCTGTGATTTGACTGCAGCTTTCTTTCTCAGCCCCTTTCTGCTCCAAAAACATTAGGGTGATGACCGGGATGATTGCCGCTGTGTGTAGAAGGTAACGCCCTGGCAATCCAAGTCTCGCGAGAGCGTCATTCGTTGTTACTAAAGTTAGATTTAGGGGTAGGGTTAAGGTTAGGGTTATGTGTAGGGGTAGGTGTATAGTTTCTGTGGGAATCCAAATAAACACAATAAACAGTGTGAGTGCGTGAACGTCGAACGCGGCTCTCGCGATACTTTCTGCAAACGAGGGTTACCTTCTAGAAGTGCTGTATCTCCAAAGTCGTTTTCAAAGTCTTTTTCAAAGTCAATTCACTGACGGCCATCTTTGGAACGCTCTCGGGAGGCTATTTCCAGTCATGCCAGTGCAGCTCCTATCTACCTGAATGGGGAGAGACTTAAATCTAAAAAACGGTTGGTCAAGATTACGATCAAATAACATATTTCAAATCAGCAATAAAATGTGACAACACTGGAATCAGAAATTGTGCTTTCTTAGCTCAGATTACGCTAGAAAACGCAATTTTCCCGTCTTGTATCGCTAATACGCATGCGCTTTCTTGAGTTGATTGACAGGCGATGTCTGTATCTAAAAGGTGATTGGCTCTTTTAGCTGTAAGGCGGGACATCCGTTCCGTTGGGCGATCCAATTTCTCACATGCATTTGAATAGAAGTGGCGCATCTCATCTAATAAGATGTGTCTGGTATTTCTCGCGAGAGCGTTATTTAAAAAGTGGCGCTTTCGCCATTGTTCACAGTTCAAAATCCGACTTCCTGCAGGTACGACACATATTTTATTCTTTTATCCTAACGTCTTGGTCAGATTTTAAATATTACTTTAAGATACTAGAGTAGTTACCGTTTTGGGAAATTTAAACTTGGTAAAGTTATAATATCAGGAGTTATTTCGTCGTGTATTTTTGAGGTTGTTGCTTCTGTCGGGCTCGTTCAGTTTCATTTAGATCATTAAAAGTGCGAGGAAACATCAGGTAACGATTCAGTCATGTTGATTTAACGGTATACATCTACAAAACACGTCTGTTATGTCTAATATTTGAACACCGACCGTTCATGTGAAGTGTGTTATTAAAAGCCAAACTCTAACGTTACTCATTGATGCTAATCTGCAGCTTCATTACAGAAAACTAAGTGTGTGTTTGTTTGTTTCTGTGTTTGTTTGTTTCTGTGTTTGTTTGTTTCTGTGTGTGTGTGTGTGTGTCTGTTTGTGTGTGTGTGTGTCTGTTTGTGTGTGTGTGTGTCTGTTTGTGTGTGTGTGTGTGTCTGTTTGTGTGTGTGTGTGTGTCTGTTTGTGTGTGTGTGTGTGTGTCTGTTTGTGTGTGTGTGTGTGTGTGTCTGTTTGTGTGTGTGTGTGTGTGTCTGTTTGTGTGTGTGTGTGTGTGTCTGTTTCTGTTTGTGTGTGTGTGTGTGTGTGTGTGGTTGTCTGTCTGTGTGTGTGTGGTTGTCTGTCTGTGTGTGTGTGGTTGTCTGTCTGTGTGTGTGTGGTTGTCTGTCTGTTTGTCTGTGCGTGTGTGTGTCTGTTTGTCTGTGCTTGCGTGTGTGTGTGTGCGTGTGTGTCTCAGCAGCATCAACATGACTGGAGACACTGATCTGGAGATTGAAGAAGCTTTCCGTCGTGCACAGAAAGCTCATAACAACAAGGCCAAACTTGTGGCCAGTTTGAGGAACAGCTATAATAAGGTACATCAGAAGTATCATTTAGAGCTATTTTTTTTTTGTTTATATAGTTTGTACATTTTTCAGCACGTTCACTAAATTTTAAACCTGTTCTGTGTGTAGTTGGAGGACAAGACTGAATTCCATGAGGAGTTCATCCGCTGCCTGAGGTATGCCATGATCATTTACACCCGAGAGCCAGCAGTGGAAAACGTCATTGATTTTGTCACAAAGTTTGCTGCTAGTTTTGAAACGCCTGTAAATGAGGCAGAAGAGGAGGAGGAGGAGGAGGAGGAAGATGACGACAATGGGTTCTTGAACTTCCTGTTCAGCTTCCTGTTGGAGGTAGTGCCATTAGCTATGTTTCCATCCAAGTTTGCAAATTTAAAGGTGCACTCCGTAACTGTTGTCTTTGTCATCTTGGACTTACACTGACACCTAGCAGCGTGGATGCGGCATCATTTAAATCGGTAGTTTTCAGTTTCAGGTGCCATTGCAGAAATGTAATATTCAGTCATCCATGATTACTTTAATCAATGAGTGAAAGTGTCCAATAACAGGACGATTACTGAGATTTAGTAGTATTCGGCTGGTCATGTGATTCTAACATGGCAGCCCCCATGTGTGGACCCTCTCCATGTAGAATATA
Source organism: Myxocyprinus asiaticus (assembly GCF_019703515.2). Taxonomy (NCBI): domain Eukaryota; kingdom Metazoa; phylum Chordata; class Actinopteri; order Cypriniformes; family Catostomidae; genus Myxocyprinus; species Myxocyprinus asiaticus. The sequence goes on along the minus strand of NC_059351.1, from coordinate 2,981,586 downwards.
ACAGCTTTTATAAGCAGTGTTGGGTAACGTTACTTTTAAAAGTAACTCGTTAAAATATTACGTTACTCAAAGTAGCTAATTAAAAAGTAATTTTGTTTTATGGAAAGTAAAGCGTTACGTTACTTTTGTGTTACTTTTTTCTCACCGCCACTCTTCTGCTGTGCATTCAATATTTAGATGTACAAAAAGTCAGCAATCATTCCACGTTGTATTTAACTGTATAATCATGCCGTGGCCATGGGAAGACTTCTGGCTTATGCCTGTGCTATAATATACCACGAAAATGTGTGTTTGCACACTGTTAAATGCAGCCTACATGAATCAATTGTGAGAGTCAAAGTGTCACTTGCCTGAATGCTACATTTTTGACAATGTTGCCATATGAGGACACATTTCTTAACTCTCTCTGTGATTGTCATGACAATTGCAAAGTTTATTACGGCTGCTCATGTAAGCTCCAGCGCGCATCAAATCCACCGCTGCAGATGAGTACAACTGGATTCCACTGAAGCGTTCAGATTTACATTCCTTAACCAGCAATATTTTGCAGTTTTTAAAACATAAATCTCAGGGTGGGCTAAAAGAAGACTTGTTGAGCTCTGCCCATCGCTGGTCAGCATGGCTCATACTCTCTAGAACTACAATACCCATCATGTGCACACTACATTGCCCATCATGCACACATACTACAGCTTCATTGTGCATCGCTGATAAGCAAGCCTCCCACTCTTTAGAACTACAATGCCCATCATGCACTACGCCCCCTCCCCGAAGTTTGCACAGTAGAGATGTAAAAAAAGCAACGCGTTATTTAATTTAAAAAGTTACTTTATGGTCTAAAATAAAAAATATTGTGTTGCTTTATTCGTTACTTGAAAAAGTAATCTGATTACGTAACACTGTTTATAAGGTTACTGATATGACTGGAGTCTTCATTTTAATGTGAGTAGTCATGTTTTCCTACAAATATTGGAAAATTACAAATCATGTCTTTAGGAGAAACTTTTTAATGAGGAAAAAATTACTGAGTGCACCTTAAAGGAATATTTCAGGTTCAATACAAGTTAAACTCAATCGACAGTATTTGTGGCATAATGTTCATCACCACAAAAATTTATTTCGACTCGTCCCTCCTTTTCTTTAAAAAAGCAAAAATCGAGGTTGCAGTGAGACACTTACAATGGAAGTGAATGGGAAAAATGAAAATGAATGTGGGCAATTTTTGGAGGGTTTAAACTAGGGGTGCACCGATCGATCGGCCACCAATCTAAATTGGCCCATCTTTGTCTTAAAGGCGGGCGTACACAGTGTAGTTTTCGGCTGTCATACGTGGTCCCTACTGATTTTATTTATTTATTTATTTATTTATTTTTTTCGGGGGAAATTGCATGGAAATCGTGCGGGGCCGAGCGGCTTACGAGCAGCTCACGACCTCCCAATAATTTTTAAAAATGTTTAAAACATTTGGACTGATTTAGCGATCTACCTGAAGCTGACCAATCAGGAGAAGGTGTTACAACTCACACGATCAATGTAAACTGAGTGTTCATGAAGCTTTTACACATTTGGGGAAAATTGTGTTAACTGTTTTTCCTATATAATTCAACGACCACATCACTGGGAATGATTCTACAGAAATGTCATGCTGTTCTCTGCTCGTCAAAGACATCATTTGCTATACGGGTTGCGCTAGAAAATCTATCACTCTGACGGACAGAGTTTTCAAATTTCCGTCATAGTCTTTTTATTCGTCATACTTGCATTCGTTTCAGATCTTGGGCTACATTTAGGGGGTATAGGTTATAATTGTATATGCACACAATAGTGCATATGTGAGATTTTTTTTTTTTTTTTTAACTCTCTAAGCGCGTGTTTAGTGAAACAAAGGACTTCTAGGTTGAAAGTTCTACCCGTCAATCAACCGCTGCTCTAATAAGAATTTTAAACTTTGCTGTGTGAGGCTTTAAAGCACATTCACATGGACAAGAAGACCTCACGAATCTTCAGAAAGTCTGCTATCAACATTCAAGCGGTGACACAGATGAGAAGGACGTAGCCTACATCTAAACCTGAATAATACCGGTAGCCTACTCCACTAAAATAACTCTGCACTAAACATCATGTTTGCGCTTAAATTAAATCCAAGTATAACTGACCAAGTACATTTTGTGCACTTTATAAATATAAAGTTGGGTATCGTCGGCATAACAGTGGAAACTTATTCCATGATTCCTGATAATATCTCCCAGGGGAAGCATGTTTAAGGAGAAAAGCAGAGGCCCTAAAACTGATCCCTGTGGCACTCCATACTTTTGTTTGATTTGACAATTCCTCTTTACACATACAAAGTGGTAGCGGTCTGTTAAATAGGACCTAAACCATGCTAATGCAAGTCCACTAATGCCAACATAATTCTCCAGCCTATTCAAGAGAATGTTGTGATCTATGGTGTCGAAGGCAGCACTAAGATCTAAAAGCACTAGAAGAGAAATGCAGCCGCGATCAGATGATAAGAGCAAGTCATTTGTAACTCTGATAAGTGCAGTCTCTGTACTGTGATGGGGTCTACATCCTGACTGAAATTGTTCATATATACAATTTCTCCGTAGAAATGAACATAGTTGGGAGGACACTACCTTTTCTACTATTTTTGACATGAATGGGAGATTTGAAATCAGTCTGTAATTAGCCAATTCTCCTGGATCAAGCTGTGGCTTCTTAATAAGTGGTTTGATAACTGCCATTTTAAAGTTTCTTGGGACAAGTCCTAACGATAGCGAGGAGTTAATAATATTAAGAAGAGGTTCTGAGATTACATGGAATACCTCTTTTAAGAGCTTAGTTGGTATTGGATCTAACATACATGTTGTGGCTTTTGATTTTTTGATAGGTCATGAAGAGCTAACAAAACTTATGACAACAAAGGATTGAAGTCGCTCGTGAGAAATTATGAGACCCTGTTTTCTGAGGTGCCGTGACAGTTGATTGCATAATTCCAATTTAGTTTCTGATTATTTCAATTTTATCAGTAAAGACATTCATGAAGACATTCATTACTATTGTGCTGCGACGGAATATCTGGTTCAGTCAGTGCTTCATTCCTAAACAATTTAGCCACAGTACTAAATAAGCACCTAGGATTGTTGTGGTTATTTTCTATGAGTTTGCTAAAATATGCTGACCTGGCAGCTTTAAGTGCCCGTCTGTAGCTACAGACACTATTCTTCCATGCACCGTGAAAAACCTCTAATTTTGTATTCTTCCACTTGTGCTCCATTTTCCAAGCTGCTCTCTTGAGAGCATGAGTGTGGGATCGAAGGGGGGTGACTGTCAAGAGTGCTAGAGAAGACTAATATTTTCTGTTATTACTTAAAGTTCTTCTAGATGTTTTGGCTTACTGAGTATGTGAGACAATTCTGGAAGATTATTAGTGAAGCTATCTTCAGTGGTCGAAAGAATAGTTCTACCTGAACGATAGCGTGGTGTAGATTGAGTGACATTAGCTGATCGCAGCAGACAAGAGACGAGGTAATGATCGGAGATGTCATCACTCTGCAGTAGAATTTCTATAGTATCAACATCAACTCCATATGACAGAATTAAATCTAGCGTATGATTATGGCGATGAGTTGGTCCTGTCACATTTTGTCTGACTTCATAAGAGTTGAGTATATCGATAAATGCTAGTCCCAATGTGTCATTTTCATTATATGTGTGAATGTTGAAGTCACCAATTAAAGCTCTATCTATATAACCAGAGTATGGCCCAGGTGATCTATATACTGTAGCAAGGGCAAAAGATGACCAAGATGTATTTATGTCTGACGGTGTCACATTAAGTATTATTAGTTCAGAAAACTTAAACTTATATCCTGTCCTTGTCTGAGTAACATCAAAAACATCACTGTAAATTGTAGCAACACCTTGTAACATGTGCAGGGGCTCACAACCTCCCGAGTGTCAGAACTCGCACCGTGTTCGCCCGGTTTAAGTCTGTGTTCGGCGATTAGCCGATCGTGCCTAGAATCAGGGCTGATCTTTTTTGCAGCATGCAGGGAATCACATATACACTACTACTCTAATGAATGAGTGCTTTCTCAGCACTTGATTCATGACAGAGTGACCACTGGAGGGTGAATTGTTGGCAAATCGAAGTATTCACGAATTTAAACTTTCTGACATGCTGTTATTCAGATGAATATGCAGGTTTGTTTTTAAAAATGTGTAAGAATAACACGTGTATGAATATTAAGTTGCCCGCTTTCTAAAGTCATTATGGTAGTAATTCTGACTTGCCGCACAAATAAACGTGCGTATACAAATCTGAGTATATGTGATGTAACGAGTCGTGACAGTCAGCCGTTGTGTTGAGCGAAAGAGACTGTTTGAGCAATCATGAGCACTTCAATATGCTCACTCGCTCTCAATATTTCATCAGTCACTCATCTCAGCGCTATTCTGTGAGGATCCCAATTTAAATCAGATTAATGTTGGGCACAATAACACTTATAACAGACGTAACTGTTTAAACTTCAATAACGGCACCGCGTCTTCACACATTTGCTTAATTATTGATTTGTTTTACAGCAAAATGCCAGAGACAGTAAATAAATCAAATATTAATGATTTCTCACTGGAGCAGTTTTAGAGCTTGTAATGAATATATTTATTTTTGATTTTTGAACGTATCTCTGCTGTGTGTGATGCTCTCATGGATTTTACTGGTTGCCAGTGTGTCACAATGACCTTTTGACATTGACAACAGAACTATTCATAACTGTTTCAAAACAAATAAATGTTAGCAATTCACAATTAATGTAATTAATGACATTTTAGTAACTTTATAAATGGTTCCATTCGTTAACATTAGTTAATGCATGAGGTATCATGAACAAACAATGAACAATATATTTTTACAGCCTTTATAATGTTAATAAAATTACAATTGTTCATTGTTAGTTCATAGTGCATTAACTAATGTTAACTAATACAACTTTTGAATTAAAAAAATGTAATGGTATATGTTGCAACTAACAAAGTGTTACCGTATTTTAACTGTGTGGAGCATAAAAATATAACTGCACCGTATAAGTTGCAAAAGTGTGGCAAAGGGCACTTTTTAAAAAATCGGTATCGGCCGATCTTGGTGTTAAAAAATCGGAGACCTGGTGTCTGCCTCAAATTTCCTGATCGGTGCACCACTAGTTTAAACACAGAAATGTGAAGCTTATTTTATACAAGCACTTGCATTAACTCTTCTGATAAAATGTGTGTATTATTTGACCTGTAAAGTTGTTTAAATCGTCATTTTTACAGTACTTTTAGGGTTTGATGACATTACATCATCATGGTAATGAAGTTGTAAAATTGGCTATAACTTTACACAGAAAAGGTAAGTGATATCACATCACACTAAAATAATTTTTACATGCATATCTTTTATGTCTTGTGACAGGGTTCGTACAAGGTGCTTGAAGTACTTGAATTTAGCAAATTTAAGTCCTGTAAAAGCCTTGATAATTGCAATTTTTACCAAGAGGTGCTTAAAGTTCTTGAATTATAGAAAATCTTAAAATACGTTGCTTATTTCATTTAATAAATGAAATGTATTTATTTTCGGAAAAACACGACGACAGACCACTAGACAACTGCTAAAACAGGCAGTGCATCGACAGCGCTGTCACGTGGCACCTGTTACTTTTGGCAGCGCTGTTCAGAATGGGCCAATCACAATCAAGCGTTACTGGAGGATTTAAAAAAAATATGTTTTATAGATACTGCTGTTGCGGATTTAACAAGTATGAATTCTTGCAACTATCAGTTTTAATTACAAATTACTCTCCGGATTGAAAAAATGAGATGTGAAACCTTTTGAATGATCTGAATGCAGATCAATGGAGAATTAATTTTGTGAGCCGTGTAGCGCCCCCTTCTGTAAAGAGAGCTTTGTATCTCACAAAATAGGTTATTTCTGACAACATTTGTGTCAATATCAAAAAATGTTGACAAACATGTCCCTTGACTTTTTTAGTCTTGAAAAAGCTTTCACATAGCAAAAAAAAAATAAAAATAAAAATAATAATAATAATTCTATAACCTAACCTTTAATGATATGAAATGGCTTGACTCTGTTTTGCGAATTATTTAGAAAATATATTTGAAATTGTTAATTGCCTGAAAAAAATCCTTGTTCCCTTCATCTGTTGCACCACTTCTGTGACATGTAAAGTTATTTGTGTATTTATTTTGTACTTTTTTTTTTAATAAAAGCATTAGTGCAAGGCCAAACAAGTGTGCAAAAAAGCAAAACAAAATTATTATTAATAATTTAAATTTAATGTTTGTCCCTTGGTTTCATGTTATTGGTTTTATCAATGTTAAAATGTTTAAAAAAATAATTTTAAATACCAAAAGTTGTAGAAAATAATATAAGATTTAAGTTCAGTGGCTGCTTAAATATGCATATAGTGATTTATTTTTTTCCCCAGCATGTTAAAAAGTTATTAATTCACATTTAACTAATATTTTCACACAAAAATATTTGGTGTTGTACCCCATTTAACCCTCATTAGTGTTAACTTAGTGTTAACTTGCTTCGTTCGTAAAACAAAATTAAATAATAAAAGAACAACAGCCAAATTGTCTTTTATGAATAAAAATGAATGTCAACATGTTACAAAATGTTTACCCTCAGCGTTTATAGGCCAAAACTGAACTGAATGGAAAATTTCAATATTTTGTATGTTGGAAAGTCAAACATTTTTGAGAATGACCCATTTGCAGTTTGGGTCGGTTCCTCACATAAATCTGTTGTGTGACTTTAGAAAACATAAAACACAGCACATGAGTCATATGAACTACTGTTTACAGACACAGTTATTCACTTTTGTTGGAAAGGGAAGTGTGTTTTAAAGGAGCACACTACAACTGCACATCAATTTCATCATGAATGAACCAAGAATTGTTACTGTGAGAATATGTAGTTAAAGATGCTTATTGTTGTACTTGTAATAAGTGGTGTTTTATAAAAATAAATGAACTGAATGGTTAAAATATTTTTATTTAAAATTAACAAAAATAATTTGTTTTAATGACATCTCGAGCATAGTCCTTGAAAACAAATAGAAATGTGCTTAAAGTCCTTGAATTAACTTTGAAGCATCTGTACAAACTCTGTTGTGACTATACTTCTGAAAAAGTGAGTATTTTAACATTTGCGGTTTGACCACATTGACTTCCATTGTAAGTGACTCGCTGGACCCAAGATTTGTTTTTTTTTTTGTTTTTTTAATAAAGAAAATGAGGGGCGAGTCTATTTTTTTTCTGGTAATCAATATTATGCAACATGCTGTCGATTGAGCTTAACTTTTATTGAATATTCCTTTATTTTGAAAAACCATAATATTGCAAAAACAATGTGCGAATAAAGCCGGGTTTCCATCCAATGTGTTCAAAAGAACAAAATAGTCACTTTCAGATAAATTATAGCCATAATTAATAAAATACTCGCAGTTAACAACATGCAGACAAAACACTCTTAAAGAATAAATAACTCTTGTGTCTCATGTCTGGGAGCGACAGCGCGTCACACACTTCTGGGAGCACCACGTTCATCCATCCTTATGACTTTACCATGCGGATCTAACCTATAGGGTATTTTTCAAATAATAAACATGCTCTTTGGCAAAATTCAAGTTTGTGTTCGGCTTACTTGCTCAGCAAACTCTTTGCAGGCTTCAGGACAGTTATTTCAGGATTACCAGAGCAGCGTTTCAGATGCGATGATTGATTGGCTAGTCCAGTTATGAAAGAATTATTCCGTGACGTTTTTGATGCACACCTTGTATTCCTTAAAAACTCAGGAGTTTATTTGGTAAATGTGTTCCCATCATAGTTTATACTCTTTTCTTCTTGCCAAATAAAAAATGTGTCGACCTCAAGCAAGTGAATACTTTTTTTTTTTTTTTTTTTTTTTTTTTTTTTAATGCAGATTTTGGGGATTTTATTTGCATCTTGGTGATTCCATTCAGCAGTTTTTATGTGATATACCAGAATGTACATATAAATACATGGATGGAAACCCAACTACTGATATGCAGGAACATTTTGTCTGGGCAAAAAACATTATGCACACCTCGTAGCAGATCAAAAATGTGCTTGCAAATAAAGTGTTTGAAATTTAAATTAAACTGATTTTGGAATTGTGGCATTTAAGTTTCATTGTCCTCTGGATATTTCCTTCTTTACATTTATATTTCTAATCTATCTTCACCATCTTGTTCTCTCCCTCAGTCTCATGGTGCAAACAGCCATGCAGTGCGGTTTCGTGTATGTCAGCTGGTGAATAAGCTGCTGGGCAGTCTGAGTGAGAACGCTCAGATAGATGATGATCTATGCGACAGGATCCATGAGGCCATGCTGGTCAGAGTCACAGACAAATACCCTAATGTCAGGATACAGGCAGCATTGGCCATGGCCCGACTGCAGGACCCCAGTAACACTGACTGCCCGACTATCAAAGGTACTTAAAATGCTCATAATTGCACACATGCTCTCCATTGGTACCAAAGTCCCAACTCACATTTACTGTAAACACATAAGAGATTGACCCATTGAATAAGAATTAAAATGGATTTGTGTGCATGTAGCGTATATTCTGCTTCTGGAAAATGACTCCAATCCTGAGGTTCGACGTGCTGTGTTGTCCTGCATTGCTCCCTCGGCCACTACACTCTCTAAAATCTACAAGCGCACCAGGGATGTCAAAGAGAAAGTCAGGAAACTTGCCTATCAGGTAAAATTGTCTAGCAATATAACAATGTTCACCCTGCAGTGAATGTGTAGAAATTGGAAGTGGGATTCATGTTGAATCGTATGGGCATCATTTGGTTTTTTTAGTACTTTCAGCTTTCTCATCATTTATGCACCCTTATACTGTCTCAAATTCATATGACACTCTTTCTTTTGTGGAAAACAAAGATAATCTAAAAGATCTTTAGTGTGTTTTTGTCTGTGCAAGCCAGTCAGTGGGCTCCAAAAAAGGATGTAAAGGCAGCGTAGAAGTGCTCCATACCACTCGAGTGGTTTAACCTGGATCTTCTGAAGAAATATGTGTGTGTGTGAGTAACAGATCAATATTTAAGTACTTTTTCCTTTCTCCTTCTTGTGTTTTTGGTAATTCACCAAGGAGGACACTTTATGATACAAAATGACTGAAATATTGATCTGTTTCTCACCCACACCTATCATATCATGTCTGAACACATGGATTTAACCACTGGAGTCTTATGGATTACTTTTATGCTGCCTTTGTGGATTTTGGAGCTTAACATTTTTGGCACCCATTCACTTGCGTTGTATGGATCTACAGAGCTGAAATATTCTTAGTAAATCATGAGAGAATTTTTATTGTTGGGTAAACTATCCCTTTAGAATTTTGGTCTGTGTCACACCCATAGCGATCGTATAGTTTCAGAAGACATGGATTAAACTATAGTCTCAGGAATTAATTTTAAGATACCTTTATGGAGCTTGAAAGTTTTGGACCCCATTGATTTGCATTGTATGGACAAAAACATCTCGAACATCCTTAAAAATATCTTTGTTTGTGTTCCGCAGAAAAAAGAAAGTGATTTAATAAATGATGAGAGTGTGATTGTTTTAAGGTGAATTATCCCTTTAAATCTGATGTGTGTGTGTGTGTGTGTGTGTGTGTACTGTATATACTCTGATGTGAGTGCCCATTTTTGACCCAGGTTCTTGCAGAGAAAGTGCATATCAGAGCTCTGTCCATTGCTCAGAGAGTCAGTCTACTGCATGAAGGCCTCAATGACTCTGCAGGTAAGGGAATGCAGCATTGTTAACCAGACTGTCAAAGTGTCTAGTTGTCCACATGTATAAAAGTTAATTGTGCATCTCTCTTAGACTCAGTGAAGGAGGTCGTTAAGACCCATTTGCTGCCTGCTTGGCTTCGCTTGCTCCAGGGAGATGTGTTGCAGTTGCTGCACAGACTAGATGTGGAGAACTGTTCTGAGACTGCAGTGACCACCCTATATGCCATCTTCTCTATGGCAACAAGCCCTGATGAGGTCCTACAGAATGGTGCCAGGCTGGATGAGAGGTCAGTTGTTTGAATCCAAGTACAGGAACAAGCATAGTTTAGTCTTAAGCTTTGTGGGGTGTACACTTGGGTTGAAGCTCTGTAGCTTTTCAGAAGAATTAAAAAATACAAAAAAGCTTTCCAGCAGAATAATAATTAAAAAAAATATTCCCTGCCACCCACCTCCTTTTTTTTGTATGCATCTGCGTCTTGACAAAATATATATGAAATAATTTTGAATAATTGTTAATGGCATCATATGAGGAATTTTAGATTGGAGTAACTTTTCAGGTAAGAGTTGGTGGTACAAAAACGTATTGTAAGTGGACCTTGTGGAAAAAAAATATTTGACAAAATGTGCAATGACCTGTCAAGTGATGCTAAAATTATTAAACAAGTCAAATTCAAATGTTTTGCCTAATTTGAACATGCTTTCTGCTACCAGAGTGTAGTTATCTCTACATTAAACACATTTGACCATATTGAAATCTTTTCTGAAAACCGTTAAGTGTTCTGCTCTTGATGTGCCAATCACTAATTTCAGTTAACGGACTGAAGTATAAGCATCAGTTTCATTGCATAAATGTATGTTTCATTACACAGGAAGCTAATTCCTGTGGGCTCCTTAACATGTGAAAATGTGTTATACTGGAGAGCGCTGTGTGAGTTCGTCAAGAGTAAAGGAGATGAGGGAGAGGAATTACTGGAGCAATTGCTACCTGAGGCGGCCATCTTTGCTGAGTATCTGTACAGGTGAATGAGTATTTGCTGCACATGATCTGAGTTGCATCCCATACAACATGTTTAATGCACAATGTAGTGCTACAACATTGCTTTCACAGTATTTCGAATTCTGTTACGGTATGCATCATAAATGAGTACACCCCTTCTAACCAAAGATATATTTCTATTTCTGAATGTTTACTATTACAATTCTTGTGAAAATGACAAAAGTGGAATGCATAAAACACATACTTAATAACAAAATCGGAAGAAGAAATTTTATCAATATCTGTAAAATAATTTAAATTAGGCAGTTGTGCTAAAGTAAAGGGTTGCAAAAATGAGTACACCCTTGAATACATTTAAAAAATTGTGCAATATTTTTGTACTAAGATTGTCCTCCGTAACTTTTAAATACTGCTCTGACCCTTCTTGACATGAAGTGTACAAGTTCATGACATATTGTCACGTCTATCCTGTTCCACTCCTAGGGGGTTACCTCCTTGAATACTCTGTTTAATGGGGAGTGATGCTCGACTTGCACCCCACAGGTGCTCAAATAGGGTTGAGGTTGGGTGACATTAGGGGTGGACAATATGACCACAATCTTATATCATGATATCACTAAATTATATATATATATATATATATATATATATATATATATATATATATATATATATATATTATATAATTATTATTTTTATTATTATTATTATTATTTTTTTTTTTTTAATCAATAAAAATTGGTTTATATGGTAAATAACCATGTTGTAATGCCTATTTTTGAAAAATCCATTCATTGAATTATTTACTTTTATAAATGAAAACTACTTCCTCTTGTATAATATTCTCTTTATTTGGAACTTGACATAGAGTAAAAAAATAAATCAATTGGTGGGAATCAAAAAGTGGTAATAAACCTTACCACAATGCTAAATTTTACATTTCAGTCTGATGTTGTTGACTAGTAGTATTTTTATAAAACTTTCCTCAAGAAACTCGACATCTGAAAGTAATGCAACAAAGGAAATAATCCATAAATACAAAAATATGTCGTGGTGGCGCGGTTACCTCAATCTGGGTGGTGGAAGACAAGTCTCAGTTGCCTCCGCTTCTGAGACCGTCACTCCGCATCTTATCACGTGACTCGTTGTGCATGACACCGGAGACTCTCAGCATGTGGAGGCTCATGCTACTCTCCGCGATCCACGCACAATTTACCACACGCCCCATTGAGTGCAAAAACCACTAATCGTGATCACGAGGAGGTTACCCCATGTGACTCTACCCTCCCTAGCAACCGGGCCAATTTGGTTGTTTAGGAGACCTGGCTGGAGTCACTCAGCACACCCTGGATTCGAACTCGAGCATCAATACTTGCTGAGCTACCCAGGCCCCACTTCATTAGGCTCTTAATGATTTAAATCATCTCTAGACAATATTTGAATATGAAAGTGAAGCTGGTTTGTTTTCTAATATCTAACATCATTCGAACTGAATTTTATTTAGGGTGATATGTAGTAAGTTTAAAAAAAAAAAAATGACAGATGACACACAATTGTTGCCACATGACACATTGTTTTAGCTGTTTTCCTCATCAGCGTTGGTTAGAATATCAGGCAGTCTCGCGGTTTGAGATGTATGACTTCCTCCATAATATTTTAAGGTAAAAAAAACCTCATAACTCAGTGGAATTCAAATGGGTCATGCAAGTTTTTAAGTTTGTGCCACGATAGAGAGAACCTGAGTGATCACAAACTCTGAGTTTCCCTGTCAGTGGAGCACAATCTGGAAGCCTGCTGGACTCGCGCACACTTTCATGCTTCAGAGACAGCATGCGTGACAATCACGTGATACACGGCTGCATATGTGAAATGAGAAGCATATTTAGGTCGTGAGAAGAATGCCATTGAATTTGCTTAGTCTTACGTGAGGCCGCTCCACCTTCCTTCTCCATTTTTCAGACAGAATGTGTACTGCGTAGAAACTGACTAGATTGAGGTGCACATTTCTTGCCACGCAGTGGTGATTTTGCGCAACCGCGATACAGACGATTATCCAAAATGTATACTGGTTGCGGTTTATTATGTATACCGGTATATCCCCCACCCACCCCCCCCCCCCGTGACATACTATCTTGTTTATCCATAGGAATGTAGCAGTGGCTTTGGAATAATGTTTAGGGTCATTGTCATGGTAAAAAAGTGCCCAACCGCCCAGAGTGGGAAGAGAAGGTGGCGTCTTATGATTTTGCAGAACATCTGTGAATGCATGATGCCATTGATGAAGTGAAAATCCCCCACACCTTCAGCACTCATAAATCCACATATAAGAACTTAATCTACATTGTACAGACAGTACATCACTGTGGGTACCATGCACTTCCCACTGTACATGCATTTTGGATTCCATCAGATACTTCCTGTGTGGAAAACAACCATGCATTCCACTTTGCAGATTGTCTTATGCCGGTTTCACACATCCTCTGTGAGCGAGACGAGAGCGGGGCATGTGCTGCGTGGTTGGGTTGGGCTTTCACATCGGCTACGTCTCTTCTGCAAGACACAGCTGCGGCTCTGTGCAAAAAAAGTTATCTCTAGGTTCCTTCACCAAACATTTTCTTTTAATAAGGCCATAATGCAATTTGTTTTTGAGAGGGGGTAATCGATAAATATAAGAAATTTTGGCTTCATGAAATCGTTTGTACATAAGTAGGAGGACAACATTTACACAACAATGGTAATTTACAGACCCCGGTCCTAACCCACACAGTATTGAGTCCTTAATCGTCTACATTTAGTCGAAAGTTTGTCAGCCCGACAGCACATAAATTAAGTAAAAACATTCAAATAGCAGCATTTTTGTTTTTTGTTAAAACACCTGGTAAAACCGTGTTGAACAGTACAGTAAATTAAAACATTAACTCTACACAATATCTGCACAAATCTGCTGAAGCTACTGTATCCCACACCTTTTCCTTTGCTAATAAATTCTTGTTTAATAAATGCTGAGGGTTGTCCAGAACTTTAATTCTCAACCTCCACAATCAGTCGGGTCTCGTCCATTGTTGTGGCCATGCAAATTTGAATGAGGTAAATTGTTGCTTCAATGAAAACAGCGGGCAGTCATGTGCATTTGTTTATATTTTATCAGCAAACTTGGTCATGATCGGTTAATGTTGTAAAGCCTATAGCCTACTATATCCCTATATATATATATATACATAATCAGGCCAAAGCATTGCAGTTTTATTAATTATTTTATTTAGTTAATTTGTATTTGTTTGTATGCAGATTGTAGTGCTTAAATATTTTTAATTTGCTTTTGGTTATTTTCAATAATCTCTTGATTATTTTTGATTTTGTACACCCTGAGCTGCTGAGTCCAGCGTGAGACGTGCTGCAAAAAACGGCAAAACTATCCGCTCGCTGCCGTGTCTGGGATGCTTCTGAGAAGCATCACCTCTTGACTCACGCTTGCAATGTGAAGGATGTAATCTGTTAATATGGGCGGCGAAACAAAAACGCACTGCTCAAGCCCCGCTCACGGGCGATATGTGATACCTGCGTCACTGTGTGAGATGAAACGGTCACTCCAGTTTGGCTTCCCACAGCTTTTGCCAGCTCTGAGGCACGTGCTTGGCGATTCTTAGCAAAACCACTCATCATGAGGTGAAAGCGTACAGCGATGGTCTGAACATTTCAGGAATCTTGTCAAGTCCATCCTTTTTTAATTTTTCACCTTTTGCTACTGTGTTTTGACTCAATAACAGTTATTTGCTAATACTCATGTACCATTGTCCCCTTTTGTGCAGTTCAATCATTTTCTTTCTTCATCTACTTGACAATTCTCCCCCATGTGGTCCATTTGTTGTCAGCATTGAGTCTGAGAGTGATTCAATGGGTGAAGTAACACTTTTACACTAACTAATCACGTATATGTGTCTGATAGTTGAAAAAAATTACCTGCTGATCAATGTCCTTCAACTAGAACCAGAAAATATTTTGTTACGTTTTATAACTTACAGGAGGGTGTACTCATTTGTGCTGCATACTGTAATTGGTCCACTCAAGTTGCCACTGTCAAACATTTCTTGGCATTTTAGCTATACAAGGAAACCTTTGTGTTGTGTTTCAGTTATCTGAAGACCATTACTCAGCTGTCTGAGGAGCAGAGAGCTGATATGACACAGCTTGAGATGGTGATGACCCAGGAGTTTGTTGGACAACAATTGATTCTGCTAGTAGGGTGTCTGGACACTTCTGAAGAAGGTGGAAGGTATAAGTTCTCAGTACATTTGTTATCTTACTGATTAATCAAGAAGAATAGCATGGTTGCATTAGACAATTAGTAAGGGTTCTTCAGGGTCTTTAAAACCTTGTTTTAACTTGAACTGCACATTCATTTTATATTAAAACAGTTAAGTTTTAATCTTCTCATGATGGTCTGTTCCAGGAAGCGCATGGTGGCAGTGCTGCAAGATATTCTTGTGCTGCCCAACACGCCCACCTCTCTGATTGGTCCACTGGTGGAGAAACTGATTGGCATTTTACGAGATGAGACGCAGAAACTTCAAGTGGTCAGTGCATGATTTTAATTGGTTCACCTCAGTGATTTTCATACCCTTAATGGGATTATTCACCCAGAAATGAAATTCCTGTCATCATCTAATAGTTTCTGATTCAAAATCATGTCTTGAAGTTCAGGAATCTATCTAAATAGATCACCCAACAGTAATTATGAACATTTTAATCTGTCTGTACCCTTGAACATTTTTCTGCTGGGTACCTGTCCACAATCTCTGGAAATGAGCAAGCAGATAATGCTGCCAAAGAAGAATTATCTACAGAATTCAAAATGTGCTCTATATTTTCCACAGATCTGAAACCTTTCATCAATGCATATGTCAAAAGCAAGTGGCAGTCAGAATGGTGTCAATGTTTAGAAAATATATTACATTAAATCAATCCTCCTGATGTTGGGAAAAAGACGTTTATTCCATTTTAATAATAGATGGGACAGTCATCTACATTCTTTTAGGATAGGCCATTTAAGATCCAGCATACATGCCTCATCTTGACAGAGTCCACTGTCTGTTAAACATATTTTATTGGACTGTGGTATTTCTAGTCCACTGAGTTTTATTCTGCCATTGTCACCCTTGGCAAGGTTTTTAACAAAGTCCATCTTATACAGATTTTTAGTGTTTTTTTTGTTTTGTTTTTCTTCTTGATTTCTCAAGCTGTCATTTACTCGCCTTCATGTTGTTCCAAACACGCATTACTTTCTTCACTGATGTCAGGTTTCTAAACAACCAGTTTATCAGTTTTTCTGTATGGACTGGGGAAGGAGCTTTGCATTACTATATGTTTACATATTTTTTCAAAAGACCAAGAAAAATTCCTGTTCATAAAAACATGAAAGCCTGAGATGACCATTGTATTATGCCTGAGATAGTGTATTCCCTGATTTCCACAGTCAAGTTGCTTGCACCATTTTGTTGAAGGTTTAATTGTTTTGTATTTGCTTATCAGATTGCTGAAATAATCTCTGATGTGAGAGAGCCAATCATGCCCATCGCTGAGCCTGTGGATGATAACGAGAAACGCAGGAAACAAGTCAGAGTGAGTGATATTTCATTAACCACAGGAGCTTACAGGTGTCAACCTATTGCACTGCATCTGGCTTTGTTTTTAAAATATTGGGTTTACTCTGTCTATAGCTGGCTGAGGTGCGGGTGCAGATAATGGAAGCGAAGCAGACTCTAGAAGAATGCATCAGCTGTCAGGACTTCAGTCGTGCAGCTGAGCTGAAGGAGTCCATCACTCAGCTGGAGGAGTTAAAAAACCAGCTCGCCCTGGAGGCCTCACAGCCCACTGACAATATCAAGGAACAGCATGTGGAAAAGGTATTCCTCTCAGTCTCATTCCATCACACACACCGAAATCAATCAAATGTGTGCGTATGCAGTGCACCGTCATGCATGTATGCAGGGTTTTTCCTACATTGAAAATATTTTTTGGATTTTCCGGAACAAAATTAATGACATTTATCTCGCGTTCTGTGCTTTATTCATGGAAAATATTCTTCTCATTAAATGTGCTAATCTATTAGGTGTAATCTTTTAAACTATCACAGCTGTGGCTGTTGTAGTTAAAGTTTCTAAATGTGTTTAGGCTACTATTTGTCATTACATTATTTCCTAATATCAAACATCATTCGAACAGAACAGATATTAGACAGGAGGAAACCTTTGTCAATAAGTCTTGGAGGCCCAGACTTTAAACCCCTTTTGCACTTGCCCTTGTATTTACAGTGCAATGCAAGTAGCAAAGGTAAGACCATGGATGGCTCCTCATTTCTGTGGTTAGCTCAATGTAGTTAATTTAATTAAAACCTTATTTCTATAATTTACTAAGTTTGATTTCACATAGACCCTTAAAGTGAAATATTCTGCATTAAATTCAAAAGGTCCTCCTGTTCAATGTAAACACAAAATGCAGTTATGTTAACATTAAGTAAATTCAATGATGTAATGATCCAACTTCGAGCATGTGATTGACATATTTTGTTGATATGAAACAAAAATGAGTGCAAAAATATTTTAGATGAGAAGTGTAAATGTTTTTTTGGTTCATTGAGACCGTGGCGGGGCAAATTAGACTGTGGCGGGCCGCCAGAGTCTAGTCAATTAATTGGAAACGCTGAAACTAATCATATACCGTCTGCATATGCACATATCTCGTTTAAACAGATGTAATAAACCAACCTCACAAAACTTGAACAAATCCAACATCCTGTGGAACGCTCATTAATCTTCCTCTAAAGCACATATTCTAACAGTCTCTCCTCAACAGTTCCCTGTAACTTTTCTAATGATAAAAGGCAAATATCAATAAAAGTTCTATAATATACCATCAGCAAATATGCAGATATCTCATTTAAACAGATGTAATTCACGAACCTCATGGAAATCCAGTGTTTTCTTCCCGTCGAGCGCTCCTCTAATATCTTCCTCAGTGCGTTTTCCATCAGCCAGAATCAAAACTTCAGGATACGGATCAAAAGCTCTTCTGATTCACAAATTACGATGGTCAGTCGGTGACAATCCAAGCAGGTAATCCAGGCCGTTTAAATTGTCAGGAGATTGCTATTCACGCTGGATCTGCACGAGCGTGTGAGTGCAGCAACTTCTCCCAGTTTGGTATGCCCAGTTCCCACTACTTAGTAGGAGGACAAGTCTTAGTTGCCTCCGCTTCTGAGACCGTCAATCCGCACATCTTATCACGTGGCTCATTGTGCATGACACCGCAGAGACTCTCAGCATGTGGAGGCTCATGCTACTCTCCACGATCCACACATAACTTACCACACACCCCATTGAGAGCGAGAACCACTAATCACGACCACGAGGAGGTTAACCCATGTGACTTTACCCTCCTTAGCAACCGGGCCAATTTGGTTGCTTAGGAGACCTGGCTAGAGTCACTCGGCACACCCTGGATTCGAACTTGCGACAATAATCGCTGAGCTACCCAGGCCCCGCGTGAGTGCAACTTGAAAGTAAAAGTGCTTCATGTGCACTATGAGTAAATGTCTTATTCACTATGCACTGTATGTGCAATTGGTTTGATTTGGTAGTTTTTGAGAATGCGATTTTTAATGCGCACATGCCATCCATGGTTGCTGGACTATGTGTACTGTTATTTCCTTCTTCCTAATATATTAACACATTCTTCATGGGAAAATTAATTATTAAAATTTGATGACTAAACAGAAATTGGAAGAAATTACTATCTTATTTAAAATACAATATTTTTTTAGTTTTTTGACAACGTTAAAGTGTTGTGTAAAATTGAGTAAATATAGTGCTAAATAAGAGTTTATTCATTCATATATTATATATTTTAGCATTTTTTGTTTGTTTACTATATTAAATTGTGTGATATATCGGCATTGCATTGGCCTATTGGCCACACTGCTCTCTGGATATTGGCATCGGCCATTAAAATAAAAAACATATCGGTCTATAATTAGAAGCAGAAGTGTAGACACAGTAAATGTAAAAAAAAAAAAAAAAAAAAAAAGTGCTTGTGTGTAGTTTCAGGTGTTCCTGCCCAACAACCCAATTGTATTATTAGACTATTGAAGTACGTGTGTGTGATTTAATATATTTTTTTTATTATTCACAGCACCTGTTGTATATGTGGCTTATGCTGAAAAGTAATCCTGTGTGTGTATGCGTGTTTTTCGCAGAGTGATCCAGAGACACTATTGAAATGTCTGACGATGTGTGCTGAGTTATTCAAGCAAATTAACATCAAGAGAGGAATCTGCCCTACAATGAATGCTCTAATAGAGTCACTGGTACAATATACACACTTATTCTCAATTCTAAGCACGTTACAGCACACATTTCATACACTCATACCCTAAATGCTCTTTATGTAGATGCTAGCTAGTGCGTGTGTGCTTGTGCTTACACAACTTTGGTTAGTGGACCCTCAACACAGAATCAACACAATACTTGACTTGAGCTGCTTTTATTATGAGAACTTCAAAGTGACCTCTCTTCCATAGATATTACCAAGTGTGTCCAACCCTAACCCTGCTGTACGCAACATGGCTATTATCTGTTTGGGAACTGCTGCTCTCCACAGCAAAGACCTCGCCAACACTCACCTTGTGCTGCTCTTGCAGGTAATTTATATCACACACTTGTGTAAATGAAGACTGAATTCACTGTGTCTTGAAGGGGAATTTATCTTTGTTTGTGTGTAGATCACGCAGCTAGATGAGCCTAAAATCAGAATCAGTGCTCTCCGAGCACTTGTTGACCAGCTTCTGCTGAACGGCCTCAACATCCTGCAAGACAAGCCTGCCCCTCCTTCCTCCCAAACACCTGACTCACCAGACAACACTGATGGACATTCTAACCAACTAGCTAAGGATGAGGAGGAGAGTCCCATGCAGAGCATTCTAAAGATGCTGTCAGAATTCCTTGATAGTGAGGTACTGCATGTTCTTGTTACAATAGCCACTTTCACTCATGACACTTGTAAAATTGTTGTATTAACTTTTACGATAGAAGTACAACTGTAACTTGTCTTATGTATTGCAGCTAGAGATTGACTGATATGGATTTATTTAATGGCCAATGCTGATATCTAGCAAGCATGGTGGCCAATTGGCTGATATAATGCTGAGATGTCAGCTTGTTCACGTCTGCCGAGCCTGCGGTACTGTTTAAATGAGACTTATTTGCACGCCAGTCTATTGTGGTAACACCAAAACAGGCGATTCTTTGCGCTGTCACAGCTTGCAAACGTAGTTGGCTTGTGCTGATTTGAAAAAAAAAAGGCAAGGCACTGTTTGGAGCTGAATGAACAATATTTGCACCATTTTCATGGCAAATGTTTACAACTCAAATGTCAAACTCCTTTGATAATAGACTTCTTTCTGCAGAGCATCCAAACCTCAGATATTTTTTAACTGTTAATGTTTCGTGTTCATACAGTGCATTAAGTCAGAACTTTTTTAGCAACTCCTTGAGCCAGCAAATTGCCAGTGCTGATTTGCAGGCATTTTCACTGCTGTCCCTGTTCATACAGACTCTAAATGGAAAAATGCTCAATTTAATGCAAATAAAAAATCTCTCTCAGATCTGTGAACTCCGCACCGAGACAGCAGAGGGTCTGGCCAAGCTGATGTTCTGTGGGAGGATCGTAAGTCCAAAGCTTCTCTCCCGCCTGGTGCTGCTGTGGTACAATCCTGTAACGGAGGATGACCTAAGACTACGCCATTGCCTCGGGGTATTCTTACAGATGTATGCCCGAGCGAGCAGGTATTCATACAGGGATATCCTACCTCATTTAAACTAAAAGCTAAGCAGAAGATTGTTGTTACCACAATGACATGTAATCATACTGTTGTTGTTTATACTCTAGAGCAAATCAAGAATGTGTGGAGGAAAGTTTTCTGCCAACCATGAGAACACTGTTCAACGCTCCTGTGACCTCTCCTTTGTCTGAGGTAGACACCTCCAACGTGGCTGAACTCTTCGTTGAGCTTACACGACCCAGTGCACTTGTGCAACCTGCTGCCATACAGGTATGCTTGTACATACTACAAAAATAACAGTAAGGGGTTTTGATCACACACACTGCTAGACAATTACATTCATCTCTGTTGATAATAAAAATTATCAAACATCTCTATGGCAGGGTGTGTCCGTACACGACTCTCTGGCAGCACGTGTTTGTAATGAGATCTTGAGGGACGTCTCTGCTCCTGAAGTGCGTCTCTACTGTAAAACCCTCAGCTGGTTGGAGATTAACACTGAACCAGGACCTGCCAACAGTGAATTGCAGCTCCTACTAAAAGACATTTTACAGGTACTACCATAGTTATGTCATGCTTGCGTAATCACAATTAAACCATGCGCACCAAAGCGAACGACACTTTTGCCTCTGTGCGTCACATGCTGTAATTCAGCAGTTGTACATGTCCAGGAGAAGGTGACGAAATCTGATGACAAACTATCTTTTTTTGAGGACTCAGCTGGTTGCACGCTCGCTCACCCACATATATAAAAGGCACCTCGCCTCTTCTGTGTTCCACAAAGTTTCCCTGTCACTCATGCTCCATTTCGGACTAAACTACCAGTGTGAGCCCCCTTAAAGAAAAGGAGTAATGAGTCGAAGTTAATTTTTGTTGTAATCAACATTATGCCACAAATGCTGTTGATTTAAGCTTGTATTGAACCAGGAATATTCCTTTAAGGTGAGATCTAATCCTGATTACGTTAAATAAGCCTGCTACCGATCAGATTTGAATTTATGGACCTGTTGTTTGACAGCAACTCCGATGTTCTTCAAAGAATGTAACAATCCAGAATCGGTTTAAACTGTAAACGATGAAATCCAGATAACTCCGTAATCATTAATATGCTGCAATGACAAAGAAAACGCCACCATACAAAGAATGCAAATGACTTCCCTTTTGTAGAGCATCCCATCTGGGTTTGATTTTGTAAGTTATATAAGATTGTCTTTCTCTGTCATTTGCTAAAACTGTTTATATGTCATATTAAATGCACTAAAGACATAAAATAGTGGCAGAAAACAAACATTATTAATTGTGTGCCTTAACTTTGACAGGCCTACCAATGGAATAAAGTTGGCATGAGGTATAGAGAAGAAGAATATATCCATCAGTTTAACAGTGTCTGTCTTGTGTAATGCAGGAAGTGAAAGATAAGTACTGCACAAGGGTTATTGAGAAGCTTCGTAACCAGCTTAATGGGGATCATTCTACTAAATCGGCCAGTAACCAGGACACCACCTTGCTTGCCCTGGATGATAACATTGGAGGTACCAGTTTACAAAAATGCATACTTTACCACTCTGTAGTCACATCTCAGAGTGAGAAGGAAATAAGTTATTTTATACTGTCTGAGAGTACCTGAAAGTAGTTACACTGATAAACATTCCCATGCAAACTTTCAGAGACCAAAGATGAGACTAAACCTAAACGTGCCAAAAGAGGTACAGTTTACACCATTTTACATTTTATTGAATTTGAATAATCTTTTTGCTTGCTATAGCATTTGATAAAATTGTTGTATTTATTTGTAGTACATTATCAAGTCTGATGTGTCTTTTCAGGCCAGAAAAAAGCTTCCACTGCCAAGAATGGGAGGAAAGCCAGTAAAGCAGAGTCCTCTGATGAAAGGTGCGCTTGCTCCACCTCTTGATCAAGGATTTGTGACATGATGGCAGTTTCGTTTCTCAATATCTCAAATATGCATGTGCTGTTGTAGATTGTCTAAACTTCAGCATGTGTTTTTTGTACACCTGCTGTCTCTATAGTGATGAAGAGAATGTTCCTGAAGCCCCTACATCAGTGAGACCAAGTCGCCGTGCTAAGCTGGCTGCTCTGGATAAAACTAAACAGGATCTCACTGCCCTCATGAACCAAGAGGCCAATGGTTCATAGGTCAGATTTTTTGCACTCTTAATTTAGAGCAGCAAGTTATTTTACCACTTCCACATATTCATGACTGGAATAATGGTTTGATGTCTGTTGTAGCTTGCATTACCTACATTTCTATAAAAATATAGAGGGATTGGGCCTAACTCATTCCTGCCGCCATCAGTTTATTATTTGCTGTTATAAATCGTTTGTACCACAAATAAATGTTGGAACCATTGGTGCATGTCCATAACAGCTGAGAAACCAGCTTAAGGTACCATTGTAACATGGACAACTTCTTACTTTTTTCTTTATTCAATATGCCTTTCTCAAAATAAAATGTTTTTCTAAAATTCTTCACAGAATAAAACTATTGACAGGAAAATGAAATCATGTATTTGCAATAGTTTTTATTGTTCTAATGATGAGACATTGAAAAGTGTGTGTGTATATATACTTGTATATAAAAACAAGAGATGTTTATATACAACCTATAGCACCAATTAACAAGTTGACAGTGGCCAAAACCTCAAAATAGCATAAACGAACATGGTAATATACAAAAGGCCCATTCCAAGCTCCAGCATACTGTTGGCATAGGTATACACACATAATGCACAAATTAACCTCTGCGCATTCTCTTGCCACATTGAAACCAGTGGGCGGCTCCAGAATGTTGGTAATTGAGGCCCTTAAACTGTAGCTGGTTGGTGTTCAACCAGCTGTGGCACAGTCAGTGCCAATAAAAAGGTTTCTGCACTAGCCAATCTCTGCAGTACATTTACACATGCTTGTGTTAGACAGTAGAACCCTTTATAATGAAACATGAGCAAATCTAGTAATTAATTCAGTAGGTTAAGAACAAATGCCTCTAGCGAATCATGATCCAGACACTAAATTATCCAATCTAGTAGTAACCAGTTTGATAAAAAAAAAATCCAGGCTACATGTCAAAATGAACCAGTTTTCTCGGAGTAGAGAATGTAAGGAGAACAGCGGGGGTTGTTTAAAAGTGTAGCATCAACTAAGCTTTTTATTGCACAGACGTAAACCAGTCTTGTTACAAGGGGGAAAGGACAGGGTCATAGACTAATAACACCAACAGCAGTTGGAAACAAAGGCTAGCAATGCAGTATTGAAATAAATAAATTGGAGCAAACTAAACATGCACAGGCAGTATAACTAGTTTAAATGCTCTTGGTAGAGGCCGAGTTGATTGACCTGGCTAACCACACAGTTACACCACTAGGGTAATCAATACCAGTTTAGGCTGAGACCACCGTGCCTTACCAGTAGATATCAGGAGGTAGGTGTCATACTGCAATAGATCACACATTAAGGTTTGCACAAAATATCTTCTATTCAAGAAATTATAAGTGGAACATATGTCTCTAGATCACCCTAAAAGCTTTTAATTAAAAAAGTCTGGCTTTCAGAGACTAAAACATTGCACCACAGTGACGTTATACATAATAGTTGTCAGTAAAAATAAAATGGGTAACAGTTGGAGCTTGGTAGTGCAAAAACAAAAATCAGGTTGTAAATTAATGCTTGAATTAACAATTTGGCAAACAGTCAAAATTCACAGAAGTTTAAGAAAAGCAAGGTTTCCATGGAAGTTAAGAGGACACTAACTGGATACAGAGATGCGCACACACACAAATAAAAATATATTCTTCATGCTTTGTGAGTACAGTCTGACTGGACAGTAAACAGAACTGAGTTGTTTTTACTGACTTAATAATAGCACATAAGAGAACTATTACACCCTACTGAAGAAAAAAAAAGAAAACATGGTGGTTTCCTGTTTCAAGCTGGTCTCCAAACCTGAACATCTGAAAAGTGTCCAAAACCAGCCAAGAGACCAGCAAACCCATTTACACTAGCTTAAGCAGTTTTTTCATCAAGGGACTTTTCCAACAAAAAGATTGCCATGTTACCTTAAAAAAAAAAAAAGTACTTGCAAAGAACCCATTTAAAGAGCTATTTTACAAGATACTGTAAAATGTAGATGAATGTTTGAAATGAACATATGTTTGGCTTATATGTCTCAGGTTGAGCTCTGCTATGAGACTCCAATATCACAGGTTAGACAAACAGAATAGTCCTCATGTAACCTTTGATACTCCTTGCAACAATCTTTCCTTCACTTGATCTGCACCAAGAATAACATGAGGGAGCTTTTAAAAGGGAAAAAAATCATTTCACAAACAAAAGATCAAAGTAGATTTAAATAGTGCAACGAGTGTCTAAATAATGACAAGTGTCAAATCTTTTTACTACATGATGCTTGCTGAGGTCCCGTGTCGTAATGCTTGTGATACTCAGACAGGCCACTGTTAAAAGGCACCTTGTATTTGAGTTCAAGAGAATGTCTTGGAGTCTGGTCCCAAATTATTTCAAAGATCCTGTAAACAACAAATTGGAGACATTGATATTTGAGCTCTGAAGAGAATGCAAACTATATAAACGGGACATGCTGCGATATTTAAATCTTTACCTGATAAAAACACCAACCCAACATTGAAAAAAGACCATCCACACTCCCCCAGTCAATAAAACCCCCACTGGTAATGTGTTACAATAAGGTTCCATTTGTTAACATTAACATGAACTAACCATGAAAAATACTTTAAGATTAACAAATGCTGTAAATGTTATTTTTAACATATAGTAATACATTTTCCTTTAATCAAAAATTGTATTAGTTAACATTAGCAAATGCACTAGGAACTAACGTGAACAATGAACTATTGTATTTTTATTAACAAAGATAAATACTGTTAAAAATATACAATTGTTTGTTCATGTTACCTAATGCATTAACTAATGTTAACAAATGGAATCATATTGTAAAGTGTTACAAAAACTCACTATTCAATTTTAATGTCAATTAAACTATGCTCTACAGAGACAAACTAAAGTGAACTAATGCTAAAAGACAACTTACCGAACACAAAGTCACACCACCTCGCTCCCAGAACACCCCTGCTGCTCCTTGATTGTCTGAGCATTTTTGGGGGAGATGTTCTTGTGCTGCAGCTTTTCCATTTGCCTCTGTTGCTCTGGCTTTTTGGGGATAAGGGCAACTGTACTGGAAATTTTAGTGTCCGCCCCATCATAATGCCCTCAGTCTCCTCTTGCTCTGGAGAGACATCATAGAGCTTTACTGTGCAAATGTTACATTCCTCCGTCGTTGATTGTGTGTTTGGGGAGTTGATCTTTTTTAGAAACACCCTGCACTCTTTCAGGGACTCAGGACTCCAAGCTTTGGAGCTGATACTTTTTTCTTCTGTAATCTTTTGGGAAGCTTCGACTATACCTGGGCTTTTAACTAAAAGCTTTAATGCATTTTGCGCTTTCATGGCTGGTGTGGGTGTTTTATCTACCAAATTAGGCATTTCGTTTAACAATTCAATAGTCTGAGCACCTGAAGTCTTTGTTCTCATCTGGCCACAAAAGACTTTGTGTGCCTTCTCAGCTCTTAATGCTTTCCTGTGCCTGGTTTTAAACTTTAGCCTTACTCTGAGCAAAGCTGTTTTGTAGGCAACCCATGTGCCTTTAGACCTAGACATCTGCTGCCCTACATTATGCCTCAGTTTAAATGGTGATATGTTGAAGAGCTTTCTCTTGACTTGTGACCTCCTTGCCATGGACAGCATTTCTTGAGCTTGCTTGTGCATTGATGGACTCTTTGGGACAACTTTAGCAAATTTTTTTACATGTTTCCTGAGCCGCTCTGCCTGTGGACTTGGGCAAATATTCACTTTGCAATTAGGTCTGCTGGAGTTGTAGTGAAAGACCTCCTTGGGATTTCTTGCACTCGTCTTCTTTACAATCGCAAGGGACTGAGTTTCTGTGGTCTGCATAAACCAGTTACAGAGCTTCTCCATATTATAGCTTTTCTCAAAGAGCATTTTGATGGCAGAGGCAGACTTCCTCTCAGAACTACTAAGCCTCTCGCAGGTTTTTGGTTCAAGACTGGTTTTCATCTCCACTGACTTGCTGGCCTCTAGGACATCCGATACCCAAGTATTGGACATCAGCCTGATCCTCCTGGCTAATTCTTCATTTAAGATCTCAGGTGATGCTGAGGTAGGCCACCACCTAAAACCTTCAGTAGATGAGAAAATTGTGTCCACTGACACAGCAGAAAAACGGGCTATATCTTGCATGCAGCTGACATTCTTGGTCTTTGTGGAAAGTGCATTGTTTGGTGGCTCCTCATGTCTGCTCCGTGTAGGATGGCTGGCCTCCGATCTAGCCTTATTCAGTAGTAGTGTTTGTGACCTACGGACCAGCGCACAGGACCTGGCAGTAGCAACAGAGTGGAGCAAATGAATGGAGGGTTTCCGCTCTCTAATGGAATGTCTCACTGGTATAAGTGTCCTTCTAGGATTCTGACAATGTTCTTTCAGTGCATCCACTTCATCCTTGTGAATGTCAGTAGGAATACTGATCGTCTTCTGCTCTTTGGAAGGTTCAAGTTCAACTAGAAGTGTCCTTCGGTGCAGATGTGAATCTTGTGTGTCCCTTTTCATGTGTATGTATCTTTGCCTTGGTGATTCTGTGGTGACTGTGACAGAAATCCCAGAAATCTTGACCTTGGGAGGTCTTCCTGGTTTTCTTGATGCTGCCGTGTCACTTTGACATTTGATGTTGCTGCTGGAATGGACTTTGCATTTCCTATCTTTGACAGGCATAAACAAATTGAGATCCTTTAGCTGATCTTTGGTCATTTCATCATCACTGCTTGTTATTCCAGAACATGTCTTACTGTACATGCCACTATTAAATACTTCATAAACATGTTGGTGTGCTGGGAAATGACCCAAATCCTCAGAAACTACCCTCCTTGCCCTTCTTGATCTTCCATACACTATGGTAATCTTTAGATTTTTGTTTCCATCATCCTTACAAGACATTTCTGATGTTTTATGATTCACCACACTGGACACAGTTTTACCTCTTGAAGCACCTGAATCTACCATTTTTGGTTTTGGAGGTCTGCCAATGGGACGTTTCACAGACTTCTCAATTTGTGGCCCTAATTTTTTGGGGCGCCCAGGACGCCTTTTTACTGGTGTTGTTTGATGTGCAGTTGGTACTGTTTCTTGGTTCACACCTTCACTGTTTGAACAACTGGGCGATAATACATCAAGTGAAGCCACTTCTTTTGGTGAGGTGCATTTGTTCCCACCACGCTCAATGGTTTTCCCTGGAGCAGGATCAATGACTGAATCCTGCACACGTTCATCTACTGCACTGCCTGCCCAGGACGATTCTACACATGGATCAAACATCTCTCCATGTGAATTTGAGCCAGAGGCGGCTGCTTTGAGTGTATATTTTACACCATCTTCACCTCTCACAGTGGAAACAAACATAAGCTTTATTGGACTGTTGTACTTCAATCCAGACGGGCTCTTTTTAGCATGTTTTACACTCTCAGTGGTTGTAGAGTTAGACACAGATACAGCAGGACAGTGTGAGTCAGTGTCTAGACTGTTTGTTCTATTAGGTTTAGATCTTTTTGATGGTAATGAGGAATTTTGGCCTGTTTTCCTTTTTCTTGAACTCAGTTTATGGTGATTCCTTCCATCATTGCCATTCTCACAAAGTGGCTCTTCTTTGGATGAAATGTCATCTTTCAGTAAAGCCATGTTCTGTGGAACATCACAGTCTTGTTTTTCATCTTCATTTATGAATGGTTGTTCATCACGGACACTTTCTTCTGACAGTGCTGTTGAGGTGCTGTCCGTAGGGGAACGCTTGATAAATATACTTTCTGAAAAACAGGCCGCAAAATACATCTTTCGTGGTTCAGTGACGTAAGAAGAGAAACGCTGGGGTGGAACAATATTTCGTCTGGACCTTCCAATTTGAACAGTTAGCCTTTTCTTTTCATGGGTATTTGCTTTCGCCTTCCAGTGACAACCAGTAGTTTGTGACTGTGCCCTTTTATCACGAGGCAGTAGTTCTTTAAGACCAATATGTTGGGGTTGGGTTTCTTGGTTCTCCTGAATATGCTGTGTCTCATCACTGTGTGTGTGAGTTGTCAGATTGTCACAGGAATCTTTTAGGGGCTTTGTGTCCACCGTCTTGGATACTCTCTCCAGCCTACTGCATTCAAATTGATCAACAAGAGCATGTGTGGGGGGAGGTTTAACATTTTTTGGACACTTATCTCTCTCAAACCCTATCTTCCTCCTGCAATATGATGGACTAAGTCTGGCCAAATCTCTTTTGATTTGTAAGCTTTGTCTTCGTGATGATGGAAGGTCTGGTGACTTGCTCATGGCCTCTAAAGTTTCCAATCTCCTACGGAAACGTGTCTGAGGTGATTTCTGTTCTGTGGCTACATGCTGTTGTAAAAGCTCATTAAGGTTGTAATCGGTGTCACTACTATTGTGTAGTACAGTTGTTATAATCTCTGTCAAATGGGTGTCATCACTTGTCTTGGAGATTTGATTGGCATGGGTAAAAAGAGTCTGTTCCCTCTCTGATGGTTGGATACTCTTGAGCTTTTCAGTGACTCGATCCATTAGGTCTCCTATTAAAGATCCACACTGGTGGTCATTCTCTTTCTCATTCTCTGCTTGTGAATGAGATGTCACAACCTTCTTGCAATGTTCATCAGTAGATCCCAAACGAAGAATGTTAGAGTGCAAAGCTGTGTCTTCAAACTCTGTTCTGTGAGGTAGGAGTGGAGGTGGTGCCATATTCAGGCCCTTGCAGTCCTGAATGTGGGAGATGCTTGTCTTTGCAGCCATTTTGCACTCAGTGTCCACAGGCTTTGGTGAGAGTGGTGGTGGAGAGGGGCTACGACTTCCTTTACCGCCAATATGAGAGTTAAAAACGTTTTTGGAGTTGACTGGGACACCTCTTGGATAAGCAATATAGGCGTGATCATTCTGATGCTGGCACAGGGATATTTTTGTACAACAAACAGTAGAGTTAGAACAGCTAACTTTGCCAACACATGCCATGGCTATGTTCTGGCAGGAGTGGCCATGAATGTTCTTCAGACACACACATATAGGAGCAAACACACATGTTGAAACCCTACAAGCTGTTCTACAACAAACGGCAGCAGTTTCAGAGCAGTCACTTAATGTAACTGTTTGGATTTCATTATGCATTTTTTTGTCAGCATGGCAGTAGAGGGGTTCAGCCTTAAACTGTCGTCTCTGAGCATCCCGCAGAGATTCAGATATGTTGTAGTCTTCCTTCATGTCCATTAGAATGTGATAGAGCAGCAATCTATGGCGGGAACAAAGCGAAGACATGACTTTCTCCAACACAGTGACTCTCCAGACCTCTGGAGCTTTAGAACCGTCCTCCTTCCCCAGTCTGGACTGGTCCTCCTCATTTGGCCCTAAGGAACTATATAGATAAATGGGGATAAATCATTACTCATTCATTAATTCAGTAATGCACTTGATTGTGTGGGATAGCAGTAGTTTAAATATTGAATTAGAGTAAATCGGAGTGAACTTGAACAAAAGCAACAGATGGCTCAATTACTGAAAACTCAGTAAAATCCTTCTATAAACCGTTGCATAGCTGAATGTAAAAGATCACTGTTCATCTTAATAAAGGCATCAAATAACACAGCATTGCAGATACATTTATATATACACACATTACGTTTAACAGGTATTGCAAAAATCCACCTCTCTATAGCAAGCATGTATTAGGGGAAAAAAAAAAAAGTACAAACACTTCTGTACACATACGTTTTTATTGATAACTTGAAGGCAAAGGATGGCGATTGTAGTAACGCTTACACTCAGAAAAACTTTGTATACAGAATATCAGTTTAATCATTTTATAAAACCTAATTAATTTGGTCTTCTGACAATCAACATGTCTTTTGACAAAACCCAATTATAAACCGGTAAAATTACATAGGCTACTTGTCTGTTTTGCAAAGTAAATATAGCTCAATCCCAGAGACATCGATTTGTTAAAGACCTTGGGTCGAAAAATGATATATTTCTGAATGTAGGACAGTTACAAAGAGCACTAGAGTAATTTGCCTTCAGTACTCCATCTTAAATTTACAATAAATGTCATTTTTGCTTAATGCAATTTTGATTAGCCCCAACATTCTAAAATGTTAAAAAAGAGACCACAGCAATATAAATATTTTAGACACAAATAAATGTTTAAAGGACCAAACAGCTTTTTAGTATTCCCCCCATCTCAAGTTGATCAAAAAGTCATTAAGAATAAATATAAACACACTGAAGAACATTACAGGACAATTAACTCACTTATGCATGCAAGTGCAGTAAAGCATCACACATATCAATGTGCAAGAGCAACGAAGTGCTTCAACACAAAATCAACACAACATTTAAACTTCATAGTCTGATTACATCAAATTAAATAACACAAACACAAATACGATTAGATATTAGAATTAGAGGGAATCGTATAAAATCAATCTTAGTGCAACAAATATATGCATAAATAACTGATTGCAAAATGAATCATATCCTGCAACTGTTATGAATATGAAATTACATGTACTCTGAAAGGCCTAAACTGGTGATTTTAATCCATTTAGTGATCCATCTCATCAAGACAAATGGTCTCCAAAGGAAAGAAATGTAATTTAAATAATTTTACATTTAGCCTTTCTGAACTATAACCACTCCAAAACACACACTGTCTAGAAACTGGCTTTGGATGAACCATATTTGGCTCTTCAACGGTATCCTAAGGGCCCTTATCTGATTATAAAAGAACAGATCGAACACCAACATGCTCCACAATTTTCATAGGATTGTTGTTACCCTGAGAATACTCAAATGTGAATTATACACGAGACTGCCTTGGCATTGTTTCTACACACTAACATTAGGATTACAATGTGATATGGATGGGGACCAATATTCCCCATAGGGAGCCTAAAGGGATCCCACATAATGAAAATCTGAAAGCACAGCACTGAGAATACATCTGTATAATTTAAAGTATCTAAATGTCATTAACGCTTGTATAACTGCCCTTTACGGTAAAAGTGAGACCGTGCCCGTGACGCATCTATCCCCGAGAAAAACCGAAAAGTTTGTTACATTGGTAATCATAGTAATAGCATGGAAATCCACAACACAAATTCTATAAATGATTCATAATGGTATATAAATCCATTACTTCTTTTCAAATATTTTCTTCGAGTAAAACTGCTACTAGCCTGTACACTAACCTTGCAGTAGCTGTAAGAGCAGGCACTGTTTTATTGAATTTAAGAGCTGTGAAGAACATTCAGGATGGGTTATGATAAATGCTTTTAAATCAGAGTTAAATATAATAAATGTTTCTTTTTCTTCTTGGGGGATCATTTAACTTTGAGGAGCAAGCAGTAAACCATTTACAGAACATTCACAACACAAAAATTAACATTAACATTGCATATGGAACTATTCATATCTCCGAAGCTTAAATCACAAAATTCACATAATGGCTCAGCTGCACTTTGCAAAGCACTGCAGGTATACTTGTGAATCAGAGATCAGAACTATGATAAAAAGATGCCATTCAAGGTCAGTAAACGGCCATATTCTTCATAGCTAATATGAAACACGATAACTTATAACAAGTATGTGTGCATCTTTTGTAAAGTGCAACTGAATCTTACTCTTGAACTACAAGAGCTTCCGAAACAGTTCAAAAACAGGTCCAAACTATAAGAACTCTAATAGGTCATTAAAAGCTATAGTTATCATTAACAAGAGAAAAGAACGCAATTAAGCAAGAGCAGCAAGACTACAAAAATCTGGCCATACAAACAGAGCAATTCAGAGTAGCACCTGGATCAGGCTTTGCATTCCCTTCCCATGATGACTTCATCATGGAACAAACAAGGACAAATTCTGATCCACACTCCGCAGCACCGTACTCTGAACCGCTTTTGTTCATGAAGTGTGTAGTGGACTGGCAAAACGACGCCTTTAAGTGTGAATAACAACATTATAAAGCAGAATCTGAGTGAGGATTACAGTAGTTCAGAGTACTGAAAAAGTAATGAATATGAATCTATTATTATTCCTTGTAAAACACATTCACTGAGACTTGCATCAAGCTTTTTTCTATCCCGTGCACCATTCTAACATGCATTATGTTGCATTTCCAACTTGGTATCCAAACCTACCCATTGCATATAAGGACTGACATTTCCCACTAGTTAGTTAAATGAGGCATTTCAGGCTTACGGTCCCGAAGTTGCCACACAGACACCATATAAAATACTGTGAGAATAGACTTGAAATGAAATGACCAGTTGCTACACAGACTAAGTGTGAAAGCTGCATTCGACAATCATTAAGCTGAGATTAGCTTATGTATGAACAAAACCTGAATATTTCTTAGTTTTAAAACCGTACTTAACTTAAAAAAACAACAGTGCTTTACAATATCGTAAGTATATAATCATAAAGATAA
Source organism: Myxocyprinus asiaticus (assembly GCF_019703515.2). Lineage (NCBI taxonomy): Eukaryota > Metazoa > Chordata > Actinopteri > Cypriniformes > Catostomidae > Myxocyprinus > Myxocyprinus asiaticus. Next base: position 2,948,336 of record NC_059351.1, on the reverse strand, counting down.
CCACAGTGAAACCCCTGAATAGACTTTTTAAAAGGCATGTTTTGTGATTTCATGAAATGTACCATATAACTTGTGGTTAAGGATTCAAGTGTATCTTCCAAGTCTGCATTAGGCCCTGACTGCATGTTAAAAAAAACTTTTGTTGGCTGTAGTTTAGGCGATGTGTGTTGGTTAAAACCATCTCTAGGAAACAGTTGAGGTTTTGGTTTTCAGTTAAGACTGTTTTTGTAGGCAGTAGTTGAGGCATTGGTTGTTGTCCCTGACTTTCCAGATCCTGAACTTGCTGCTTCGGCCAGACGGAGCTTCTTTTTTGGAGGGGTTTTGAGCGTGCCAGTTCGCTCTTTCACTTTGTACTCCAGGGTGCTGTGTGGAATCCCATAGACACCCTGCGCTTTCGACACGCTCATCTTCCCACCAATCACCATGGCTATGGCCTCCTCCAGGATGTCGTGGTCATATTGTCGATAACGGCCCCGTTTTTTCCGTGGCTGCTTGTCTCGACGGTCATCGTCACTGCAGTCAACAACACTTCCAGTGACGCTCCCACCGACACTCCCATTCTTTATGTTCAGACACAGTGGAGGCAGGTCACCCTGGAGTAGACGTGACTCCAGGCCAGAGTGGCTTTCGACCAAACCCTGTTTGGGGAGAATGGACTTCAGCTTGTGGAGAGCAGTGGAGCCGTCGGAGGCTTTGTTGGCCTGGTACACCACATCCACCAAGCCTGCCAGATCCAGCTGGGCTTTGGGTTGAGCACTAAGGCGTACCTGAGGGATTCGGATGTGCACAGCTGGACCAATGGCAGGACTCTGAGGAGGTGTGGCTGGCTCAGAGCTCGAAAGGGGTCTGTCGTTCTGCTCCCGCAACTGCGAGACCATCCTCTGCAGGGTTAAATGGTGAAGGTATGACGAAGCAGCCACTGCTGCTGGGAACTTCAGCTCAGTGTGCTCTGGAGAGAGAAATTTAAATTTTCCTACTTCAGATTGCTCAGACTGAGTGCGAGCCCAGGCCGCTACCTTCTGCAGGACCAGTCGTGTGTCATTGGTTGGCCACAACGCATTTGTGCCCCTACCGTTCTCTCCAAAGATCTGTGGTCCTCCTGCCTTCCACTCTGGTGATAAGGCCTCTGTCCGTAGCTGTAAGGTTTTTTGAGGTATCCCGTATAGTATGGCTGCTTTGTGAATGTCCAGTGATCCAGACCGAATATCTTTCAAGGCTTTAGATAGCAAACCTTCTGCAAACTCAGAGCTGCGATCCAAATAGTCCTCTCTGACTGGTCTCCTAAGGGGAGGTGGGTGGGAGGATGAGAAACGAACGGGTGAGCGGACCAAATGACAGGACACACTCAGGGTCCACTCCTTTACTGCCTTGTCTTTTGGTAACATCACTCGTTCTCAATTGTGTAATCACTGTTTGTTTTTGGCCTTAGGTTGCAAACGATACTTCTTGGAAGGACAGTCTCTCGTCAATCGTGTGGTGAAAGACAAGCATCTATGGAAGTACTTCCAGTATCTTTGCAATGCAGCTGCATTTTGTATTTCACCTATTTATTTCTCATGTGAAAATACTGCATCAATAAATAAATAAAAAAATAAATAAATACAGGTGGCACAGAGTAACAAGTGAAGCCCCTGACTGTTGGCAAATGTGACGTTACCTTCCAACAAGTTAGAAAAGAGTCAACCCCTTTGGCAGTGCAATAAAACAAACACTAAATTCTACATCAAAAATTGCATCAAATTTGAGGATTAAACTTTGTTCACACATAATGGTCAAATAGGATACAAATGAAACAGACTTGTACATAAAAGGGTCAGAATTATTTCCAATAAAAAAAGCATGTTGGAAATTTTACTCCGTCAAAATGTTACTAGTTACAAGTGTTACCATTTTGGTACCAGAATTTTCTTGAGTAAAACACAAAACTTGGTAAACAGGACAAGAAAAGCTCAAGTACTCACCCTGAAATTTTTTGCTGTGTAGATGCTGTTTCTGAAGATGTGTTTTTCTTAGAGAGGTCAAGTACTCCATCTACTGCGAAAAGAAATCCATAAAAATAATAATTAAAAACAAAGGTTATTAATCAAGTTTAAGTGCAAATGCATAAGATCATCTTAATTACATTAGGTAAATAGATAAACACTTATTTCACTGTGCATACTGAGTTTTTTGTTGGATTTTCTCCCCTTTTCTTCCCAATTTGGAATGCCCAATTCCCAATGTGCTCTAAGTCCTCGTGGTGTAGTGACTCGCCTCAATCCGTGTGGCGAGTTGCCTCCGCGTCAGAGACGTCAATCCGCGCATCTTATCACGTGGCTTGCTGAGCGTGTTACCGCGGAGCACGTGGAGGCTTCACGCTATTCTCCACGGCATCCACGCACAACTCACCACGCACCCCACCGAGAGCGAGAACCACGTTATGGTGACCACGAGGAGGTTACCCCATGTGACTCTACCCTCCCTAGCAACCGGGCCAATTTGGTTGCTTAGGAGACCCGGCTGGAGTCACTCAGCACGTCCTGGATTCGAACTCGCGACTCCATGTGTGGTAGTCAGCGTCTTTACTTGCTGAGCTACCCAGGCCCCGAGTTAGACATAATTAAAGACACAGTAAGATAGATCATCTGAAAACCCAGTAAAATAACTTTTTTGATTTCTATAGAGCAGATATAACAAATTAGAAATCAATTTAATACGATTCTTGTAAAAGGCATGTTTGCACACTTTTTAGAGGCATAAATGCAATCCAATAATTGATCCTAACCCTATATTAAATATACAAGAAATGTGATAACATATATATCTAGATATAATATTATGTATTATAATTCCACTGATTACAACATAGCTCAGGTATTACTAATAACTGCACATTGTCATATGAACAACCAGTTAGTAACTGCACTGCATGATTGAAGACTCACAGGTCTGAATCACAACATTAAATAAACAGAAACAGTTCCAGAGACAGTTTAGACTGTGTTATGTTTTAACAGCTCTTATTTCATTTCAAGTTGGACATTCATAACTTGCGCATCAGTATAAGATTAATTTGGTAACTGCTCTGACTGATGTACAAGTGCTTTTGATTCACTTAAAAAAACCAGCCCATAAGAGTCATTCGTTCGGTAATCGGACATCACCGGGCGTGCTGTGTGTTTCGTGCTTTCTGTCATGTAGCAATTTTAAATACTGACAAAATATTAATAATTCCAAATGCTTTCCATAATTTTGACTAGGGATGCATGATTTGGACAAAAAGTCACATTGCGATTATTTAGAAAAATACTGTGATTGCGATCTGAACTGCAATATGATAAACAAAACTAGTAAGTGATTCCTTTTTACCAAAATTCGGTAATTTTTGCCCATGTCTTTCTGCCAATAAAAGACTTGCACTATTCTTTGAGGGTTCACACAGGAGACCTTTTAAAAAGAACCAAACTCAGACCTTTTCACTTCGGCAACAAATAAATAAATAAAACGGTAAAACAGAAAAAACCCGCACTTGAATCTTCTTATTCAAATTGTACCTGTCCACTGTGTACCTGTTTTTGTACACTTTGTTATATGGTCTCAGCCCACTATTCATCATTATTTTTTGGAACCCAGTCAACATGAATATTAGGGATGCTTTGATCAGGAATACCGATCACCGATTTTCTTTTCATCTAATCGCAATCGACGCATTTACCAATTTGACATTAGATTCTGACATTTCATTCGGCTCCGTGTGAGTTCTGAACACTGGTTGGATTAGGGCAGAACCTTTGAGATTTGTCTGCCTGGGGTCATTACACTGGAGCTCACACCACAAAAACACACAACAGTGACTCCTTGTCTATAATCATGCAATGAAGAAAGGACCTCTTACCATGTTTTTTGTACAAATAAAAACCCAGATGAGACCTGTATAACGCTGCATTCACATGACTTGCTAGTGTGAAGGATCAGTGTCACCTCGGCGCCGTGTCGCGCTTCCGTTTTACCGGATAACTGGACAATTTGGAATTGGATTAAGTATAATTTACATGCGCAGTGCCAGCGCTAAAAGCAAAACTAGACGTTTTCCATGTGGAGTTAAAAAACAGCACGAATTACGTGAATGCAGCTTCACAATTGCTGTAGCAAAGTGGATAGTCACTAATAATATTGTGGAGGATGAGAGATTAAGAGATTTAATGTCCACTGCAGTGAATAACACAACCTAGTTTTTTTCAATTAGTCAATCTCCCACTTAGACTTTGTAAAACATTTAAATGTTATTTAAATCAGTGCTACTTCAGTGCATTTCTGTCTTTATATTGTGGAATACTTTGTTTGGAAAATGTTAATTAAACATTGTTACATATTGTTTTCTTTTATAAGAAGGGACTAAATGAATTTTGACAAGAATAGTAGTATACACAGTCAAATTTAAAGTTGGCATAAAATCAAAATTGACCCTATTTATTTTATTAATGCATGTTACTGGACTCATTATAAACAATTCATCCATGCATATCGGCTGTTTTATAAAATAAAAAAAAAACCTTGTAATCTTTAATCGAAATATCATGACTTGATATTCCGGTGAAATGACTGACGTAGTGGTACTCTGTTTTAACCGGTGGAAATATACCCTTCAGTATAAACAAACTTGCAGCTAATGCAGAAATTAAAAAGTGTATTTTCGGCTGTTTTCCACCAAACCTCCCATTCCTTAACCCCAACTTACTTAGTTACGGGCCAGCTTGCATGACTTTACATTTCGAATGAGGAGGAATAACGGCGAATTCGCAGAGGTGTTCGTGACATTTCACGCCTGAATTGCTGAGGTGATCACTACTGAATACAACGCTTCGGATGTCTCTGGAGTTTATTCATATTTTTAATGCAGTTATCTTGGGATGTACAGAATGAGTAAGTGTTTTCCCCTCTATATTTAGTGTACTGTGATTCAAAACGTTAAAATATTGTGATCTTTTACTCGCTTGTTTTTCAACGGCTACAGCCTGATCATAAGAGAAGACCGTGATGTGCTCGTGCGTTTATACTGTCAGTTTGATCATCAATGTGTTGAGATCGCTGTTCAATTTCACCGATAACCGGCTCTGGCTCGAGCAGCACGGTGGAAGGAGTGTGTGTTTGTAACGACTGCAAACTCGCATTCAGATCTGACTACATTCTGCTATGCAACGGCCACTTTTCACAATCCAATCAACAACCGATGGAGAAAATTAAGTCCACATCCTACATTTGTTTTTCTTGTTTGATAAGCCGTTTCACTCGGAAATACACTATATTGCCAAAAGTATTCGCTCATCTGCCTTTAGACGCATATGATCTTAAGTGACATCCCATTCTTAATCCATAGGGTTTAATATGACGTCGGCCCACCCTTTGCAGCTATAACAGCTTCAACTCTTCTGGGAAGGCTTTCCACAAGGTTTAGGAGTGTGTTTATGGGAATTTTTGACCATTCTTCCAGAAGCGCATTTGTGAGGTCAGACACTGATGTTGGACGAGAAGGCCTGGCTCACAGTCTTCGCTCTAATTCATCCCAAAGGTGCTCTATCGGGTTGAGGTCAGGACTCTGTGCAGGCCAGTCAAGTTCTTCCACACCAAACTCACTCATCCATGTCTTTATGGACCTTGCTTTGTGCACTGGTGCGCAGTCATGTTGGAACAGGAAGGGGCCATCCCCAAACTGTTCCCACAAAGTTGGGAGCATGGAATTGTCCAAAATCTCTTGGTATGCTGAAGCATTCAGAGTTCCTTTCACTGGAACTAAGGGGCCAAGTCCAGCTCCTGAAAAACAACCCCACACCATAATCCCCCCTCCACCAAACTTCACAGTTGGTACAATGCAGTCAGACAAGTACCGTTCTCCTGGCAACCGCCAAACCCAGACTCGTCCATCAGATTGCCAGATGGAGAAGCGTGATTCGTCACTCCAGAGAACGTGTCTCCACCGCTCTAGAGTCCAGTGGCGGCGTGCTTTACACCACTGCATCCGACGCTTTGCATTGCACTTGGTGATGTATGGCTTGGATGCAGCTGCTCGGCCATGGAAACCCATTCCATGAAGCTCTCTACGCACTGTTCTTGAGCTAATCTGAAGGCCACATGAACTTTGGAGGTCTGTAGCGATTGACTCTGCAGAAAGTTGGCGACCTCTGCGCACAATGCGCCTCAGCATCCGCTGACCCCGCTCTGTCATTTTACGTGGCCTACCACTTCGTGGCTGAGTTGCTGTCATTCCCAATCGCTTCCACTTTGTTATAATACCACTGACAGTTGACTGTGGAATATTTAGTAGCGAGGAAATTTCACGACTGGACTTGTTGCACAGGTGGCATCCTATCACAGTACCACGCTGGAATTCACTGAGCTCCTGAGAGCGGCCCATTCTTTCACAAATGTTTGTAGAAGCAGTCTGCATGCCTAGGTGCTTCATTTTATACACCTGTGGCCATGGAAGTGATTGGAACACCTGAATTCAATTATTTGGATGGGTGAGCGAATACTTTTGGCAATATAGTGTACGTCACAATAAGGAAATAAAGTTGGTCGCAACTTCCGTTTCATGCCAACTTTAAATACTTTCGAAATCTGCGGTTAACAATGAAAAATCATGCAATTAATCACGATTCAATATTCTTATCGACTGACAACAGTGATTTTTGTATTATTATATTTTTAACAATGCATTACATTATAGTATCTCGACTTATTTTATTTATCTAGGTTCCTTGCCTTTTCATTTTGTTGAATGTCGGTAATCAGTTCTGCTTTCACTCGTTCCCACTCGAGATTTAATGAGGGGAACACGCTCTGTGTGAGGAAAGATTGGAGGAAGAAAGAGCGAATGTTTGCAGTCTCAACAGGTGCTGCTGTTAATCCAGTTTACTCCGGAGTCATTTAATAAAGATGCTTTAAGTACACCTCATCTGTATCCCGTATTATTATTATGATACATGTGCCCAGCGGAGACCGAGATGCCACCACTGCAGACGATAATAAAGGCCTCATTGTGCATCTGTTACTCTTAGAACAAGATGGAGTTATGGAGCACAGAACCGCTCTAAAAACACTGTAATGACGCACTAAAATACAGACAGGGCACAGCAGCGCAAATAAACTTTTAATCAGACTATTTATTTATTTCACCTTACACAAGGTCACTTCGATTACTTGTGCAGCCCTAAGTTTTAACAGATAAAAATAAAATTAGGAAAACAATTTAAACCTAGCACATCAGTTTTCATCTTAACCATCTTTACTGTCACTTTACACACTGTGTATGTTTTAGAAAGAGAGCGAGCTCTCAGAAATGACCGTGAGATTATGCAAAGTGAGTAACTTAAAAACTAATGATACAACATAACTTTTTGTTATAGGCACAAAAATGTAAAATCACTTTCAAAAGTAACATTCCCTAGCATTGCAAATTATTAAATAGAACTTTTCACAAGACTCACCTGTTATGAAATGTCATTTTTTTATTACAGACATTTTAATATGGCTACATATAGCTAAGTTTATAGGAATGATCAGCTTGCCTCATAGTATTATTTGTGACAGAACGTAATAAGTTAACGCATCTAACATTTATAGGAAAAATCTTTGATACACCGATCAGCCACAACATTAAAACCACCTGCCTAATATCGTGTAGGTCCCCCTCGTGCCGCCAAAACAGTTCTGACCCGTCGAGGCATGGACTCCACAAGACCTCTGAAGGTGTCCTGTGGTATCCGGCACCAAGACGTTAGCAGCAGATCCTTCAAGTCCTGTAAGTTGCGAGGTGGGGCCTCCATGGATCGGACTTGTTGGTCCAGCACATTCCCATAGATGCTCAATCGGATTGAGATCTGGGGAATTTGGAGGCCAAGTCAACACCTTGAACTCTTCGTCACGTTCCTGAAACCATTCCTGAACAATGTGTTCAGTGTGGCAGGATGCATTATCCTGCTGAAAGAGGCCACTGCCATCAGGGAATACCGTTGCCATGAAGGGGTGTACGTGGTCTGCAACAATCTTTAGGTAGGTGGTACATGTCAAAGTAACATCCACATGAATGCCAGGATCCAAGGTTTCCCAGCAGAACATTGCCCAGAGCATCACACTGCCTCCGCTGGCCTGCCTTCTTCCCATAGTGCATCCTGCTGCCATCTCTTCCCTAACGACATGCACGCACCCGGCCGTCCACATCAGACCAGGCCACCTTCTTCCATTGTTCCGTGGTCCAGTTCTGATGCTCACGTGCCCATTATAGGCACTTTCGGCGGTGGACAGGGGTCAGTATGGGCACTCTGACCGGTCTGCGGCTACGCAGCCCCATAAGCAGCAAGCTGCGGTGCACTGTGTGTTCTGACACCTTTCTATCATAGCCAGCATTACATTTTTCAGCAATTTGTGCTAGAGTAGCTCTTCTGTGGGATCGGACCAGACGGGCTAGCCTTCGCTCCCCACATGCATCAGTGAGCCTTGGGCGCCCATGACCCCGTCGCCGGTTCACCGGTTGTCCTTCCTTGGACCACTTTTGGTAGGTACTAACCATTGCATTCCAGGAAGACCCCACAAGACCTGCCGTTTTGGAGATGCTCTGACCCAGTCGTCTAGACATCACAATTTGAGTCACTCAGATGCTTACGCTTACTCATTTTTCCTGCTTACAACACATGAAATTCAAGAACTGACTGTTCACTTGCTGCCTAATATATCCCACCCCTTGACAAGTGCCATTGTAACTGAGATAATAAATGTTATTCTCTTCACCTGTCAGTGGTTTTAATGTTGTGGCTCATCAGTGTATATCCACTGTCATGTAAAATACTGGATTACCAAACCCAATTTGTTTGTAATTTGTTGCTGCAGCTGCAATAAACCTGACTGACTTTGTTTGCCCAGTAGTCCTTGATGGAAAAAGAAAAGAAAAAAGCAGTGGCCGCTGTCCATGGTAGACTACCTCTTACAAATTCCTTCAGTTCACTGCGGCAGCCGTGAGAGGGACATGTCGCCCCCAGTCCGATCAGTTATTGTGGACGTGACATCCCTGAATGTAGTCCTGGTACTTTTCAGGGAAATGATAAATATGACGGATAAAAATAGACCATGACAGACATTTTACAACTTAGTCCATCAGAGTGATGGATAAAGATTTTTTATAATGCAACTGCTGGTCAACACTGTCAGATCAGACCGTGGTGGAATGCCAGATTTGTCAGTAAAATTTGTCATTTTAGGTATCTGGCAGTGTTGACCCATATTGAGTCATTGGAAAGGCAGGACATTGTGCTCAAACTTGATGAATACCCCTGAGCACGCTGAACGGATTAATCCAAAATTTCTTCATACATTTTATTTTTTCAGTTATGTAGCCCATTTTGTCCCATGTCTCAAGAATCAACGACATAATATTGCAGTTACAAACTCCCGTACATGACGGTGTGCTGATCTCCTGAAGTGAAAACAGATGTGAATTCCATTTAAAATAAAACATTTATGGTACTAACCTTGCTGCAGGGCCTGGGAAGCCCGGCTGATAGTGAGGTCCAGGGGCCCATCAGGATCTGTTTCTTGAGGGAGAAGGTTAGAGTTGTCACTCAGGCCAATCAGTCCCTCATGAGACTGACTTTTACATGCATAATCCAAGGCAAACCGCCGAATCATCTTGCGCATCAAGTCCTGCGCCACCATTGGTATACTTGAATCGCAGCTCTGAGGGAACTCTGGGAAATTGAACACAGCACTAGTTGAAGATCTTATCTTATGAAGTAGAAAAATTCTATGCATTGAAGATTTTCCTTAGGTAAAAGTGCATTATTTCACCTCACAAATAGATTTTCGGCTGAATAATTTATTGCATGCGGTGTCCAAATGGAATTAAAGACAATAGACACTAAGCTTTATGAGACAACACAGGGATTTTCAAACCATTCCTGAAGCCTTCCCAGCACTACGCATTTTGGATTTGACACACCCAGCTCAGGTAAATGAAATGGTCCACTAATCAGCAGATGAGTTCATTTAAGTGTGTTAAATAAGAAAGACATTAAAAATGTGCAGCAATGGTTAAAGCAAAAACCAAGTTATTTTACAAGGCAATACTTGTTATATTTAGATTTTTATTCAGTTCTTCTCTATTTGTATCTGGTTCTTATTGGAGTCTTGCAAACAAACAGACGAGGATCAGCTTTTATCGGCGGAAAGAAAATGCAAAGCGAACTCGGAACAATGGAAGTGCGCATTTTATAAAAGCCAACTTTCACCACTGAATTATAACGTTATTATAAAAATGAGATAGACCTATAAGATATATAGGTTTATATATGCGTGTTACCCTAATGCCGTTGGAAGCTTCGGGTGATTCCCAAGTCCTCGTGGTGGCGTAGTGACTCGCCTCAATCCGGGTGGCGAAGGACGAATCTCAGTTGCCTCCGCGTCTGAGACCGTTAATGCGTGCATCTTATCACGTGGCTTGTTGAGCGCGTTACCGCGGAGACGTAGCACGTGTGGAGGCTTCACGCTATTCTCCGCGGCATCCACGCGCAACTCACCACGCCCCACCGAGAGCAAGAACCACATTATAGTGACCACGAGGAGGTTACCCCATGTGACTCTACCAACCCTAGCAACCGGGTCAATTTGGTTGCATAGGAGACCTGACTGGAGTCACTCAGCACATCCTGGATTCAAACTTGTGACTCCAGGGGTGGTAGTGAGCTACCCAGGCCCCAGGTTTTACTGTTATTTTTTAAATCTTTTTGTTTTCCATTTTTATTGATGTATATTGTTCTTTTAACCACAGGCGCTAGACACTGAAGTGTTGCTATGGTTATCACTTGTAAATCATCGCAATAAGAGCGCAACAGTCTGGTTCTGGAAGTAAAAAACCCATTACATTTTTCCATAGACAAACTGATTTTTAATGATAACTTATAAACATTTCAAAACAGACCTACCTTGAGCTCCGAGGTTGTTCATCGATGGTATATGCTTCTGTTGAAGCCATCTGTCTGCATTATTTCAACTTCACTGAGCACGTTTACATGCACGGGCTTACACCAATTATGCTTAAGCATATAAATGCAATAAACCGTGTTTGTTTATCGCCGTAAAGCCCATAAACGGCTTATGAATAACCCATGGGTAGATTTTTGCCCATTATGCCGATTTTGCATGCCATGTAAACACCTTACTCAGCATTTTCACCGGCTCATCCAATGTGCACATGTTGAGCAGATGCCTCTTCACAGTTTGACGTCAGAAGTAGAGAATAATGCGATTATTTCAAATTTGCTGTCTGATTTTTAAAATAAGCTTTTAAGATTTTTGGGTGTGCTTGTAAACGTGCTCATTGTTTAAATAGCATGTTTTGCGCTATGTCTCCGCAGTAACGTGCTCAAGCCACGTGAAAAGATGCGCGGATTGACGGTCTCAGATGCGGAGGCAACTGAGATTCATCCTCCGCCTCCCGAATTGAGGCGAAAATTGCGTATTTGATAGCGGAATTCCTGGTAAACAAGTACATTACACATGGCACAGCAGAGAACCGTTCACCAATCGGAGAACCGCCTCCAACAAAGCCCACATAATTTGCCCACGACGCACTGTAAGTGACAATCTCCATTTACCCTTAAACTACTCATTGTACATTTTGTACTATATCGCAATAAACGTACAATATTTTGTTTCAATACTTAACAACCTAAAACCAATAGTTTGATATATTCCCATCATTTCTTTAAATTGCATCATTCGCAATACTTCATGGGATTGTAGTTTGTACCCTCACGAAAGATGTTAAGTACACAACCTTGTACCTTTGTCTTTTTGTCCAATTTTCAAATAATTTATTGCCTCAAAACAAAGTTTTTGATGTTGCAATTCACCTCGGAGCTGGTTGGTTTGGTCTTAGAACTCTTTTATAGAGGATTTTATAAAAAGCCTATGCAAAAAATATATGGGAAAAATACTCGCAGAACCCAGACACCGAATAAGTGGACAGCACTGTTGCGCTCTATTGCGGAAATCAGTTCTGTGTTTCATCCACACATGGAATGAAAATTTTAGCGGATTCACTCCCACATTTAAATGCTTGCTGAAGCACCCCCAGATCATCACCGATCCTCCACCAAATTTCACAGTGAGTGTGAGACACTGTAGCTTGTAGGCCTCTCCAGGTCTAAAGGTCATCTTTAGATGACCAGGTGGAGGATCGGTGATGATCTGGGGGTGCTTCAGCAAGGCTGGAATCGAGCAGATTCATCTTTGTGAAGGACGCATGAATCAAGTCACGTACAAGGTTATCCTGGAAGAAAACTTGCTTCCTTCTGTTCTGACAATGTTTCCCAACTCTGACGATTGGTTTTTCCCGCAGGACAATGCTCCATGCCACACAGTCAGGTCAATCAAGGTGTAGATGGAGGAACACCGGATCAAGACCCTGTCATGGCCAAACCAATCTCCAGACCTGAACCCCATTGAAAACCTCTGGATTGTGATCAAGAGGAAGATGGATGGCCACAAGCCATCAAACAAAGCCGAGCTGCTTGAATTTTTGTTCCAGGAGTGGCATAAAGGAGTGGCTTAAAGGAGTGGCATAAAGTCACCCAACAGCAATGTGAAAGACTGGTAGAGAGCATGCCAAGACGCATGAAAGCTGTGATTGAAAATCAGGGTTATTCCACCAAATATTGATGTCTGAACTCTTCCTAACATTAGTATTGTTTAAAAATGAATATGAACTTGTCTCTTTGCATTATTCGAGGTCTGAAAACACGGCATCTTTTTTGTCATGTTGACCAGTTGTCATTTTCTGTAAATAAATGCTCTAAATGACAATATTTTTATTGGGAATTTGGGAGAAATGCTGACAGCACTTTATAGAATAAAACAAATATGTTCATTTTACTCAAACACATACCTATAAATAGTAAATCCAGAGAAACTGATCATTTTGCAGTTGTCTCTTAATTTTTCCTGAGCTGTATATTATTATTCATTGCTAACATTAGACAGAATCTTTAAACTAGCTTGCTTGCATGATGTGTTTGCAGTTCAGCACCGCCTATTGTACAGGAGTGAATTTAGGGGTCATTTCAGCAGACAAATATTCATTTCAGTCTTGGAATGAATAGACCTGGCGGCGGCAGTTAGTTTTGCATTTACATTTTGCATTTGTGTGAATAGGCCTTTATATGGAAGTATAGGTGAATATAATATAATTTTTAGGTGGTCCTAATGGTAAGATCAAAGTGCATAACATTAGTATTGTCTTTCAGAGCAATGATAAAGTATCAGTTAGCTGTCACAATGAGATCACGCCCCATAGATAAGATGTCCTGGGAGTAAGGTAATATTGCTCACCCTTTTTGTGAAATATAGCGTGGAGGAATCGGTCTGCTTGGCACTGGAATTTTTCAGAGGAGGACTGGCCCTGAGGTGGGGGGGTTTCAGCAGGGGGTGGCGACCCAGGCACGATCACAGTGGGAGGATGGTCCTGTGTCACAAAAAGAGTGGACTGATCAGACACCTGCCACATTCAGCACAAATTCTTGATTGTAGCCTCACAGGCTTGAGGTTCATTCAGTTATGATTATACTGTATGTGCTTATGACAATTTTTTAACCATGCCTTATGAAGATGAAAGCTTGAATTAAAAAATAACCAGAACAACAGCTGCTAAACACACAGAATTATTCATCCTATTCAACTGTCAAAGCCAGCTTTTTCTTACCAGCTAACACACTAATTTAGTCTTTTTGTGGCTTCTGTGGGATGACTTACATTCAGTTTTTCCAGCTGCAGGTTGCAAAAGGAGCAGTTTGCATCCATGGACCAATCATCTACAGCCTCTGGTTCACACTCTGGGGGAGAATCAGATGAATCACGATTAGTGTCAATCAAAGATGAAGCTTAACACGGAGTTGATGAAAGGACTAATTTTCTTAGACCAAGCAAAGAATAAAATGATCCAATAAATAAACAACATAAAACCTCACCATCAAATATATTGAGATCTTGCAGCAGTCTTGGTCCATATATTCCCTCCAGTATACTTTCAAACCCTGTAACAATACACAACATATTAGAAAGAAATCCCAAAGAGTAAACATGCCCTAGACAACTAGCATTTTATGGGGCAAAATCCCGAAGAGCCTATTATCTGTGTTTTCTTCTTATTCTTCTTCCTCCCCATTGAGAGTCTATGGCAGTCTTATGAAGTGTTCATTATAAAATGATTACAATTGGCACACTGACAGGGCTGGGTCTGAACAGCCCCCTGACAAAATTTGGGGTCTCTGGGACAAACTCAATAGCGCCACCACCAGTTCAAATATTTACTTTTCTTTTGTGCAAATCTTTTGAACTGTTTGGCCTAGACACAAAATTGTATGGGCGTATAATTTCTTTCATGTTGACTGTAATGGACCCCTTAAACTAAAACAATGAAAACTCTGCTCATTACAATCCACCATCTCGGATTATGATGTTTATCGTTTTTTCTAGTCATGTTCTTCAAACATTCTCTGGTTCGTCCAAAATCATTGTTCAGATATTCTTCAGACCGAGCCGCACAAAAATGACTGTAATGAATTTTGATTTTCGCCTTTGTTGAAAAGCAACCACTCAAAGTTAACAACGTCGACGTGAAACAGGAAGAAGCCTGTATCCCAGCAACACATTAGTCTTTCAAAACGAAACTCTGCATGCTTCATTAGGACCATGCTCGGAGGGTACATGCCAAGTTTGGTGACAGTGCAACCTATTGGTCAAGAAATCTCAAAAATTGCTATTTTTGCCCATAACTTTTAAACCATTTCTTAATCATGAGGTTGGTGTCTATGGATTCCTTGGGGCTTGAGGATTTCGACGATACCAATTTTTCCGACATTGTTCATATTGCCCCTCCTTCACACTGAAATTATAAATTGATGCGTCTTTTGAATACTTTGTCAGAATTGAAATAAAATTGGTTATGCATCATTGACAGCATATCCTGTGGGTACCTGAGCAGTTTGGAGACAGCACCACCTTTAGTTTAAAAGATAACTTACCAAGACTTTAGTTTGTTGACTCTAACCTTGGCATGTCTTTTTGCCATCGATGGGCTGTGTCAACTGAGTGGTGCAATGTGTAATTATCTGGACTAAAACCTGAAAGATTAAGTGTTCGAATCCGATGAAGTATAGCTTTTAAAATTGCACTTCTGTTCACCTTTGGGTCTTCACATTGGGCTTACTATAACATAAGCCGTACTTCACTGCATAATTCAACACCACTGAGCTGTTACAACATTTTCTCACCAATTCTTTTGTAATATCAACTTGTCTATCTCTGGTGACTGTCACTGTTTTGGCCATTTGTGCACTGCAGATCAGAAGCGTACTGGTTCAAGCCCTGCTTGGGGTGACTCGTGAATCATATTTAATGTACATCATATTCGCTCTGTGCATTCTTTGGGGTTTGCTTAGTGTGTGACACTTGCTGCCAATTTTCGGCTTGGCCCTGCTTATTGCTGCTAAACATTTTTCAAAACCTCTGCCTCCCAGCACAAACTCAAGATAGCACATGTACATCTGAGATGTCTCTGAGATGTACATGCACAGACCTTTGACAGAAAAGCAATACAGACCTATTGCACAACAGCAAACAATGTAAAAAAATACGTCTTCCAGATCTAAACACGCACATCAAACAGACGTCTGGGTGATGTACGTGTGCTATTAGGGAAGTTGTTGATAAGCCTATGATGTATTTTCAGGTCTACAAAGACAATTTACAAAAGATTAAGGCTGTTTGTCTCTCTTAATTTGTATAACGGATCATTTGTGACAACACAGTGGCTTTTGATATACACCGATCAGCCACAACATTAAAACCACCTGCCTAATATCGTGTAAATCCCCCTCGTGCCGCCAAAACTGCTCTGACCCATTGAGGCATGGACTCCACAAGAGCCCTGAAGGTGTCCTGTGGTATCTAGCACCAAGATGTTTGCAGCAGATCCTTCAAGTCCTGTAAGTTGCGAGGTGGGGCCTCCATGGATTGGACTTATTGGTCCAGCACATCCCATAGATGCTCAATCGGATTGAGATCTGGGGAATTTGGAGGCCAAGTCAACACCTTGAACTCTTCGTCACGTTCCTGAAACCATTCCTGAACAATGTGTGCAGTGTGGCAGGGGGCATTATCCTACTGAAAGAGGCCAATGCCATCAGGGAATACCGTTGCCATGAAGGGGTGTGCGTGGTCTGCAACAATCTTTAGGTTGGTGGTACGTGTCAAAGTAACATCCACATGAATGCCAGGACCCAAGGTTTCCCAGCAGAACATTGCCCAGAGCATCACACTGCCTCCGCTGGCCTGCCTTCTTCCCATAGTGCATCCTGCTGCCATCTCTTCCCCAGGTAAACGACGCACACGCACCCGGCCGTCCACATGATCTAAAAAGACGACGTGATTCATCAGACCAGGCCACCTTCTTCCATTGCTCCATGGTCCAGTTCTGACGGTCACGTGCCCATTATAGGCACTTTCGGCGGTGGACAGGGGTCAGTATGGGCACTCTGACCGGTCTGCGGCTACGCAGCCCCATACGCAGCAAGCTGCGATGCACTGTGTGTTCTGACACCTTTCTATCATGGCCAGCGTTACATTTTTCAGCCATTTGTGCTACAGTAGCTCTTCTGTGGGATCAGACCAGACGGGCTAGGCTTCGATCCCCACGTGCATCAATGAGCCTTGGGCGCCCATGACCCTGTCGCCGGTTCACCGGTTGTCCTTCCTTGGACCTCTTTTGTTAGGTACTAACCATTGCATACCGGGAACACCCCACAAGACCTGCCGTTTTGGAGATGCTCTGAACCTGTCATCTAGACATCACTATTTGTGTCACTCAGATCCTTACGCTTGCCCATTTTTCCTGCTTCCAACACATGAAATTCAAGAACTGACTGTTCACTTGCTGCCTAATATATCCCACCCCTTGACAAGTGCCATTGTAACTGGATAATAAATGTTATTCACTTCACCTGTCAGTGGTTGTAATGTTATGGCTGATCAGTGCATAAAATTACATACAATATATTATAATATATATTACTAATCTGCTCAAACAACAAAAGCAAATACAGACTGCAGATGCATGTGGTCATTATGCCATGATAAAAATGTATGACTGTGACTGGCGCCCTTCACTTCAACTACATTTACATTATGTCAAAAAAAAATAAAATAAATAAATACAAAAGTTCACGAGCTTATCGTATTAACAGCAATGCATTACATGTCAACAGCGTGACGTAATATTACGGTTATTTAGTGATCTGTTTATGCAGTAAACATTAATTATGTGAAGACTACCTTAACTCGGTTCAACAAAAGTGTCAACACCGCTTAAGTTAAGCGGTATCTATTCAACTACCCGCATATTTCACACCATATATTCAAAAGCAGTTATCATTATTGTTATTATAGAATCACACGGTCATCTGTACCTCAGTATTAGGAAGAGAGGGTCAATGAGTGCAACGCTAACTCGGTTATCGAGGAATCAAGAAGTCGGGACAAAGAAAATGGAGCCGTTTTTGTTCTGTTAGCTACAAAAGCTATCGAGGACTAGCGCGGACGATGGCTACGGTAATGAACGTGACACGCTCGCTTAGCAACTCCGCGAGACCCGGGCAAAAACAGAAACCGAGCGCGAGACGGAGCGAATGGTGTACCCGAGTGCAATACGTCCCCGCGCTGAGCTACGCGAACAAACTTTGCTTTCATCTTACCGACGCAGTGGATGAGTTTGTGCCGCCATGAGTCGAGTTCCCGCCGGAATCCTTTTTTTTCCGCCGTGCACTTGGAGATCCGGCACTGAGTCGCCATTCTGTCCGTCCACCTTCCCCCCGGCTCTGGCTGTGACGTCACAGTGCGTCATCAACGTCCCGGTTCCAATTGATTGACACGTGTCAGAACAGGCTAGGGGCGGTGCTTAGCTATATAAACAACCCGCCTACCCCATTATATCTATTTATTTATTTAGTAAAGTTGTTGGATAAATAGGGAGTATTGTTTGAGGAAAAAATATATATATATTTATTTATTTATTTTAATTACATTTTGCTACTTGGTATTTTTCGATATTAAAAAATGTCGACAATGAAGTTTAAGTTACACTTGAGTATATTGTCTGCAGTGTTGGGTGTAATGCATTACTAAGTAATTAATTACTGTAATTACATTAATTTCTCAGTAATTTAATTACAGATACTTCTGATGTAATTGCGTTAAATACTGTATATAGACTATAGAACAATTCTATATAAAACAATAGTGAATGTTAAAATGTATAAAGTAAAATGTTTTCTTTTTTTTTCTCCCCAATTTGGAATGCTCAATTCCCAATGCGCTCTAAGTCCTCATGGTGGCGTAGTGACTCGCCTCAGTCCGGGTGGCGGAGGACGAATCCCAGTTGCCTCCGCGTCTGAGACCGTCAATCCGCGCATCTTATCATGTGGCTTGTTGAGTGGGTTACCGCGGAGACATAGCATGTGTGGAGGCTTCACGCTATTCTCCGCGTCATCCATGCACAACTCACCACGCACCCCACCAAGAGCAAGAACCACATTATAGGGACCACGAGGAGGTTACCCCATGTGACTCTACCCTCCCTAGCAACCGGGCCAATTTGGTTGCTTAGGAGACCTAGCTGGAGTCACTCAGCACGCCCTGGATTAGAACTCGTGACACCAGGTGTGGTAATGTAAAATGTTTTCTAATTTAACGCAGCCCCCTTAAATTCTTTTGGCCAGTTCATGAATAATTTATTTGATTTTATATTATTTATTTGAAAGAATCAAAAGAACAATTTCATGTCAATCCATGTATTTTTCATCTGGTCGAGGTTTATAAGGGTTTTGAAAAGTAATTAGTAATAAGAAATGCAATTACTTTTCAGACAGAGTAATTAGTACAGTAATCTACTTACACTGTAGAAGATGTAATTAGTAGTTAGTAATTAATTAGATGTAATTAGTAGTTGTAATTTACCCAACACTGATTGTCTGTCATCTAGATTCTAGAGAACTCTTGTACTGGCCTCAAATTAAACTCTTCATGTCAACCTCACCTGAATGATCACACTATTGATAAGACATTTACAATGTGCTCGTGAACCATCTCTTATGTAAGTGTAAAAAACACAATAAAAACACTGTTTGCCATGCTTAATGATCATCACTGAAGCTGATTGTAAATGGTTGCTAATTTAATCCCATTAGACTGGCAGTGGCACAGAAATACAGTCAGCTTCAGAAGTCACATTCTGTCAGCAATGATAAATAAACCTCTGAATTCACCATTTCTTGACTTCATAGAGCTCTATGCATTTAACTATGATGAATCGGGAATACTATATACATTATATGTGTTCAACCGTGGGCATTTCAGTACACTAACACCGAACAAATGCGTGCCCCTTCCCCTTCTACACAAGTGTGACCCATATACACACACCCACACATGCATGCTTGTGCCACTTTCTTACAAGTGAAGTCCAACTGTTCAGAAAGAGGAAAGAGGGAACAGATGGAGTTAATGCCCAGCTGGGCATCCATGCCAGGCACGGCCTTACACGGACACATGCACATGCATAGAGCATGTCTGTTTTGCAATTCAGTATAGTGTTCAAACTTTGATGCATATTCAATTGATTTTTATATTCTCCTGCTCCATTTTTGATCAATATACTGTGAGGTCATACATCAAAGCATTGATTAACATGCTACAGTATCTCTGATTTGTAAGTGTCCATCTCAGCTAAGAACAGTGTTGGGTGTAATCCCATTACAAAGTAATTAGTTACTGTAATGAAATTATGTTTAGCCAACAAAAAGTAGTGGAACACATTACATTTTATATTCTTGTAATCAGATCACAGTTACTGACTTCCTATGGTCTTTGGTCATTTTTGACTGGAATCACTTTTGCTAATTGAATAAAAATGGTTTCCATTATATGAGCGGTACAAGACTTTTCCTCCACTTGCCATTTGAACATACAAAAATAACATTTGGGCATGATTCGATAAGTCTAAGTGGTCATAAAAAAAATTAAAAAGTAACACCTTTGGTCTTCGCTGTCAAAATTGACCGAACATTGAAAATGAATGGGAAAGACCATAACACAGAGCAATTTTTTTTTTTTTTTTTTGATCTGTCAAATACAATCAATAAATCAGCCACAATGCAGAAAAAACACACACAGGAATTAAAGGGTGAGACTATAAATCACCCAGAGTGCAAAACACACACCCACTTACACACGCTTACACACACACACACACACACACACACACACACACACAAATGAACTGGTGAGACTATAACACGGAGCATTTTTTTTTTTATTATTGGTCAAATAAAACCAAAAATTAGCCAAAATGCTAAACACATGCACTCAGAAATGAGAGGGAGAGACAATAACATACCCACGCCCATGCAGAACACGCACACATGCAAACGCACACACACACACATTTTATATTCACAGTTTTGCAATTAATTTCTGTTAACTGCAAAAACTGACATTTCAAGTCAATTTTAAAATGCTAAACTCTGACAAATAATAGTTTGATAATGTCTGAATATGCATAACTTGTGATAAAATATAAAATTAGGTTACATCATGCAATCAGACTATACACAGTATGTGGCTGCATAGATCACTGTAGCCATCTACTGGCTATTATTGTAACGACATGATTTTCAAGTTATGTTATTTATATTTTGTTCATTACGTGGCAGCAATCTGCCTCTCATATATGTCACATTCTCATATTTTTTCATGTTTCAACTGATAGAAGTGTAGGTTTTTTACTGTACTAAAGTTTCATTAATTTGCTTATCTGCATATGCAAATTAATGGTAAAATTGAGAAATTTACTTGTACTGAAAATCAGATAAAAATAGCATAAAATCCAAAAAGAAGTGCATAACTGTATTGTTATTACTTCAGGCAAGAAGAAATGGTATCATCATCATCATCATCATCATAAAAGAAAAAAATGACAACTTAGCCTTTTCCTGACCAAAGGCAGGGCTCATTTATGAAGACCATAGGAGGGTTAATTAAGTTAATTACTTTTGAGTATTTAAGTACTTGGATTATGCATATTTCTAGAATAATATTATTTGTGCGATATATGATTAACTGTTATGTGTGCGACAACGAACAAGGAGAAAATACAGGCATTAATTTGAATTAGTTGAGCGGAAAAACTAAAGCTTTTCTGTAAAAATAAAATAATAATAAAAACTTTATTTTTATAGCAACTTTTAGCAGTTTAGCACAAAGTGCTTCACAAAGCAAAATCAAAATGGACTCAGTAAAACAAGCACAAAGAGCTTCACTTTCATTTTAGAAAGTAACTTAAACGTAAAGTGTGATTACCTATTAAGTAATCTGTAAAGTAATCTGATTACAATTTTAGAGAAATAATTAGGAATTTGTAGTGGATCACAAACTTTTTTAAGTAACTTACCCAACACTAACTGAGAATCACTCAGTCAATCCATTTTTGTTGCCGTTGTCAACTAATATACATCCCACACATTTACACACATATACTGTACACACAGTTAAATGAAAATGAATTAAAAGTAGTAATAAATGCAGTTTGTTATGTTGTGTATGCTATTTTATGCATGTTGCACAGTGTTGCAGTTATTGTCCAGTCGTAATCCTGTTCTTGTTTCACTGGTTGTCCTTTTGTCATGGCAGGTCTTGAAAGCTTGTCCTTGCGTTGTAACTTGTATCTGATTATAGTCTTTGTGGTGAGTTGTGAAGGAAAAGTAATCCATAATACTCCAGTGGTTTAATCCATGTCTTCTGAAGCAATATGATAGATGTGGTTGAGAAACAGATCAATATTTAAGTCCCTTTTTTATTACAAATTCTCCTCACTGCCCAGGTGGTGATATGATTGAAGAATGCGAATAGCCAAAAACACAAGAAGAAGAATGTGAGGGGGCCTGGGTAGCTCAGCGAGTATTGATGCTGACTACCACCCCTGGAGTCGTGAGTTTGAAGAAGAAAGTGAAAGTGGAGGTTAGTCATTTTAATATTGATCTTTTTCTCACTCACACCTGTCATATCGCTTCAGAAGTCATAGATTTAACCACTGGAGTCAACAAATTGATTACTTTTATGCTGCCTTTATGTGTTTTTTGGAGCTTCAAAGTTCTGGTCACCATTCACTTGCATTGTACAGACCTTCAGAGCCGAAATATTCTTCTAAAAATATTTGTTTGTGTTCTGCTGAAGAAAGGAAGTCATACTCGTCTGGGATGGCATGAATGAATGAATGAATGAATGAATGAATGAGAGAATTTTCATCTTTGGGTGAAATATTATTTTAAGTTTCTCTTGGCAGTGTTGACGGATGCTTAAATTGGGTTTCTAATATGATAAAATTCTCAATTATTATCTAAAAATTTTGCATTTGTTGTCAAACCATGTCTCATGATGTCTATTTGTGTTTTTGTTTGCTGTTTTTATGTTAGACTGAATAAATCGCAAATATTCTGTTCTCTCTCTCTCTCTCTCTCTCTCTGGTGTCTTTTTTTGCTTTAGGTAATATTTGCCATAGTAACTCCTCAGTTCTTAGAAGATTGGAATGAGCTCAGAGAACATCAAATAAATCAACAAGGAAATTAAATGTACCAAATATCTTTATATATGGAGGAGTTTTTTCCTTTTGATCATTTGTATTATTTTGCATTGGAAAAATATTTAAAAACAAGTTGCAGGTCTCTCATGATTTTGAGCTTAGCCCTTTGATTATAACAGCTTGTTGAAAATGACTACTAATGAATAGTTTAAATTGCAAAGTACTCTTTAAAGTGACAATAAAACAAATGGTTCATAATTTGCATTGAAAAGTACTGTGGATGATTTTTCTTCACATTACAGTAAACAGTCAGAAACTTATGGTTTATTTTTGATTTTGTTAGATGAGAACATGTAAGTGTTCAAGAGCTTTAGATGAGCACATTTGTGGATGTGTGTTTTCAATGAATACTTCTATCAATAAAAATATATTTTTTTAAACTTATGTTCAAAAAAGGAGTAATAAGATCTAACTGATAAAAAGATCTAATGCAATATCTTGTGATAATATATGCAATATGAGAGATCTTAGTGGGCCGCTCATTTTTGACCGGGAACACAAAATGTGTTAGCACAAAACGAGCACAGCACAAGGGTTAAGATACGTTTCGAGTGATCTGATCACATGTGCTCAGCGTTAAATACAGGCGTAAACGGGGTGCAAAATATTTTGTGATCGAATCACAAAAAACACATATGGAGGTTGTCAAAAACACATGTGACCACATTGCATTTGAGGTGTAAACAGTAATCTGGCCTGAATGCGTCCCAGGCAGCAGTGAAGCGCCACCCCTTATCTGTCAATCAACCACTGCTCTAAAACAAGTGTTTAAAACAAAACATTGCCTGTTACAAGCGGCTTTAAAAGGAATTAACTGTACAATCTGAAGATTTGAAAAGGCAAATACATAAACCTGCATGAGCACTTTACAGATCATCACAGCCTCAGCAAATTTACTCCAGTAAAATAATGGAGAATTCTGCCCGAAATGTTGCATTTATGCTTAGATTAAAAAAAGAATACTCTTGGGAGAAACAGCAATTTTATTCACGCTTTCTATGTGTTTTATGACTTTTTGACATTTACTATTATGCAGTAACACGCTGACATAGTGATTGATATACAGTATGTCATCATGAAATCAGAGACCGTGCCTTTGAAATTCCGAACAGAAGTGGACACAGGACATGCATTTAAGTGGCCAGGTGGAAAAAGTGGTGTGTCTCACCTGACCACATGTGATCGGATCACTCGAGACACATCTTAATACCAGGTGTAAACAGGGTTTTGATCTTATTACAGTACATGCTGTGCACTCTTTGTAATATCGTACTATCTTTAAAATGAATCATATGAGTTCCTGATGCAAAGAGCTCTTAACTTGGTGGCAACAGTGCCCCTCCTCCACAGCTACTGTGGTGAAAGGTCTGTGTGGGTGCATGGTGGGAGGTACGGACAAATTCATTGTTCCATTGACAGGCACATTTATTGTTGTGAAGGGCTGTTTCTATCTAAACATCACATTGCATTGTCCATAAATGTGGTTTCAGCACTACAGACATTAAGCGTTACATTGGAAATCTCACATATTTGATCGTGTAAAGATCAGTAGACTTCAGGCACAAAGTGTGGGTCATGACACAGCCAGTGTACAGGAAAGACATTTCACAGTGCAATTTCACAGCCATACATTTTGGGGGATAAAAGGAGGGATAGTCAAAAGAGGGAAAGGCAGAGAACAAAGAGAGGAGAGAAGTGTGTGTGAGTAAGAGAGAGCCATAATAGGTCATATGTGTGTTGACACATGTATAGAGCCACGATTTGTGTGATATCTTCATGGACAAAAACATCGATTCTCCCTCTGGACGAATTCTTTTGATCTCCAGTGCCTCCAGTTATCACCTTGGTAACCACAGCTGCAGCAATTAAAAAGTCTCCTTAGTTGCCCTAGTGTGTGTCAGTGTAAGTGTGTGTGTTACTTCAAGGTTATTGGGGAAAAACATCAAGGGGTTGGCATTACAATCACTCCTTTCCTTACTGCATTCAAGAAGAGAAAAGGGTGGGGTAAGTAAAAAGACGAGACAGTAAAAGGGGGATTTCATACTCAAAGATTAGAGGAATAATTTAAAACCAATATTGATTAATAGAATCATGAGATAGTCGTGAGACACAGTCTTATCTGAGGATTCAGTGGGAGGATTGTCTCTTGTTCTATTCTGATTCGACTCTTAACAGAAGTTCCTCAACACTCAAAAAGACTATTAACCTTAAAATGCTTAAAGGGGGTCAAATTGACCCAATAGGGCGTGATGCATGGAATACATACATGTATATATATATATATATATATATATATATATATATATATATATATATATATATATATATATAGCAACGTATTCCTTGATTTTCCATATTATCCTTGGAATATTTGTTTGTGAGCCTCAGCAATGTCATTTTTACATTTACTGGTCATAAGTTCAGAACATTTTTTTTTGTTTTTTGTATCACTAACCGACGTACATTAAAAGCGAACAAATAAACATTCATTAAATATTAAAACAGTTGTGTATGACCTAATTCTTAAATTACGGAGGATAAAGATATAAATAGGATGAATAAAAAAAAACAAAAAAAAACATTGAACCCAACAGGGGTAATTTTGACATCTATCCATTCGTGTTATTTGTTTTGCATCCTAGGGTTAAAACAGCATCTGCATTTCTACTGTTAAACAGAGTTATTACCCTTTGTATTGTAATACCTGACCTGTTTATTATTCCCTAACCGTGATGAGGTACCAAAGAAAGACCCCTTGTTTTGTGTGCAATTATTAATATTCATGTGGTTTGTCACAGGTTGCCCTGATTTGAGTATAACCATTGTTTGCCAAATATGCATGTATGCTTATGAGTGGGTGTCACTTAAAACCAAAGTGTGTAACTTTTCCTCTGTTAAAAAACACTTTCTCTTATCCCAGCTTAGTTTTCAGAGACACGTGTAAGGAAGCCATTTGTAGGTTAATATCACTGAAAACTGTAAATACGGAGCCTCTGTGGTGCTAAAAATATGAGTGGCCTGTCTAGCTCGAAATATCTGTTTGTTGTTGTAATAGGAAAGCTGTTTGAAAACGATATTTACGTTTGCGTTTTCTTTCGGTGGCCCTAGCGTCACAGAAATTACACACTTCAGCTTTAAATTTTAACAGTCTATTGCAAATCTTTAATGAAAATGTGTTTAATCTTTATATACATTTATAATTTGAGAAAAGCACAGATTTTGTACAAAATTTAAACTGGGAATATGATAAAATGACACATAAATCATATCTGTAGAGCTAAGAAGTTTGTTTAACAAATCCATCATGTGAATGATGGCTGATGATCATTTTGTTGTTCACAAACTTATTATTATTATTAAACATATTCATCAATATGACAAATAAAAATTGGGACTGATATAACTGATATGTTACAGGAGAAAGTGTATATAGCCCATCCCCATGTTAGTGTCACTTTTATGCAACATTCTAAACTGATTTTGATGATAACAGGAAGCTTTGATCATTTTGGTCCTTTTTTTTAAATCAAGAATAAACATTTACATTTCTTCCTTAAAGGTGCTGTAAGTGATTTTAATGTTCTAAAGCTTCCACATGACTGAGCCGTTGAATTAGCCACGCCCTCTCATTCCAAAACCCGCCCTCCAAAGGCAATTTTGAGACCAAAACCGAGCAAAAGAGCTGCATTGTTTGTTCCTGTGGCTGTCAAATTCAACAGTGGCACAATAGCGCCCTCCACTGTAAACATTATGCATCACAGCCTCAATGATCCACTTCAAATACAACACTATGAGAATGAGCTAAATGATTGATCAACATTTTGTTTGCTGTTTATAAAGTCTACAGCTGTCACAGTTACCGGTGAGATATCTCAGGACACTTATTTCATTAATATCTTTAAGGGAGTAGGACTTTTTTTGCATAATTTTCCATGACAAAATCGCTAACAGCACCTTTAAGCAGCTATAGACCATTTCAAGGATGTAAACAAGAATCATTACATGACAGTTACATTACAATATCATTACCGCGTCCTTTAAAAAAGGCTCTGAGCTCACATATTTTCTCAAAGAACATCAAACATTTACCTGAAGTGACAGTATCTAGATGTGTTGTTGATACTGAGTGTCTGCGCTAGAGAGGCGATGAAACTGTATCGTAGTATAGATGCTCATAATTATTTCCCTTAGCAGAAAGATCGATTATGTTGGATCACTCCTATTATAATTAATGAAGCCGTTCAATGAAGGTGTCTGCGTGACCTGTGGACCTGCGGACAAGGATTTCTTTTTTAATTATAAAAATACTTTTCTTCTGCGCCAGCTCCTATACTACTCCAGCTACTCTGAGAACTTATACTGCAGATATTGTTGACTTGTGTAACAAATTGCTTGTTATGTTCCACATTTGTAAGTCATTTTTGGATAAAAGCGTTTGCTAAATTACTAAGTAATGACTTGCGCAGCTTCATTCATTATAATAAGAGCGATCTATAGTCACTTTTAGATCTATCTCTCAAACTTAAAATTAGTTGGCATAAATGTTGTTCGCCTACCAGAGATAAGATGTGTGATACAGTTGTTAGTATTGCACGTATCCAGACATCTCGTTTCACTGCAACGGTTCAAGATATTGGAAAAACAAGGATTTGTGTGTGTGTTTGAGAGAGATAGCGATTGAGCTTGTGTGATTGCCTGCATCTGTCGCGACTCCCAAGCAGTAATTGACCTTATTCACGCTAGCGCCATCTTTGATTTTTAATGGGAATGACAACAAGGCTGTGAGGGATTGACTTACAGTCTCTTCGATGGCACGAAGGGTATCAAGCTGTATAAAGCTCCTCATGTTATCTGGAGTTCATTGTATACTGAATGTTCTTGGACAGATATTTTATCAATGTTTTATCCACGGAACGATACAAAAACAGTTTAAACCGCAGCACAGCCCATTGAAGAGACTAAAAATCAAAGATGCCGCTGGCATGAATAAGGTCTATGTAGTGTTAGTTAGCTTGCTGAAGATAATGTGAATTTTGGTCAAATACATTCTATTTTCTTTGTGTAAACAATAGCTGTCTGAGCACCCGAGTATTTCGCGGTAGCCAGTGCGCAAGAGCCGTTCACTGTAGAAACTGTTCTCTCCTCCGCCATGTTGATCACATCTCCTCACAACGTGGAATCTCCAGTTACAGGTAAGCGCTCTGAGTATATGTGATTACTCAGTCGGATGTGTCTCTCAGCTGTAATAAACCTTAATGCTGAAGCTGTTCCCAGGTGCAGTGTAGTTTTAGGAGAGGATAACATTAGAGCTAACATTAGCTGTTTGAATGGTTAGAACCATGTTACAATGTCAAGGATGGAAACTGCTTACTCTTAATAGCTGGGGAGCTTCCGATTTGTTCCAGTCAGGTTATAAACATGAGCACTTCAAAGAGGTTTTGTTTCTAAGTGAATTTATAAGTTCATTATCAGTAGTAAATCAATCATTAATGCCAACCTTAATTAATGTGAAAATGACAAAATAGGGCGTGGTTTCTCCAGAAGGGGGCAGAGTTACTCCAAAATGGGGTTACGCCAACTCCAAAAGGGGGTGACACCTCTACAGCGGTTAGGGAAACGTTTCAAGTAGGTATAGCTGCAGGCCTGGAGACCTCCAAATGAGGGCATAATCTCCAAAAGAGGGTGGAGTTACTCCAGAAGGGGGTTGCGCCAACTCCAAAAGGGGGCGTCACTTCCACTCACGGTTAAGGTTAGGGAAAGGGTTAGTTCAGGGGATCCCTATATCTTCAATGGCGGTTTGGAGCGATCAGACCTTTTTGGAGCAATGCCTGCAGCTATACGCTTCTCAAAGGGTTAGGAAAGGGCCTCCCAATATCTTTGCTGGCGATTTGGAGCTCCCACCCCTTTTTGGAGCTCTCTCTGCAGCTATACCCTTCTCAAAATTTGCACTATAAAAATGATAGCTTTAAGTAATCAATGCTGGCAAATGACCATGTTTTAAGCGGGATAATCCATGGCTAGGTGGCGTTAAATTATTTGAACACTCCGCTTCGTGTCGGGTGGTTCTTCACCTCCACGTTGTGCATTAAAATAGTTTAATGCACACCTAGCCATTGATTATCCCTTACAAATATGAATCTCAATCTGGTGTTATTTTCTTCTTGTTGCTTTTCATTATTTTAAATATTTTTAATTATCATTGGCATGGCAATTGGATGGATGGAATTTATTAGTATCATAGAACTCATTCTAGAAAACAAAATTATATAGGTAAACTCTATCTATCGACTGACCGACCGACCTACATAACTACCTACCTACCTACCTATCTATCATCTACAGTGTAAAAACAAAATGACACAGAATAAGCAGAAAGAGTAAAAAATATTTACTGTTAACTTTTAATGTTCAGAGAGTTTAGTTTTATATGGCTTTAACAAAAAACAAACAAACAAAAAAAAAAACAACTGTGCCAAAAGTGCAAACGTGAAAAAAAGGAAGTCAGAAGAATTTATTTTGTTTTAATATGAAAATGACAGATTCACAACCCATGAATTACATTTTTGCAAATCATTAAAATATTGCAAATAATTTTGCTTATGCTTGCAACTTGATTTACACTTTGACAAAACTTTTTGTATGCATGCATTTTTTTTATTGCAATTTGATTTACGCTTTCACAAATCTTTCTCTGCGCATGCAAATCATTTAGACACTTTTTTATCTTAATAAAAGGTTGGCAATTGATTCTTTCTTTCTCATCAGTCTCAAAGTAACATGTATAATACATATGCATTTTTTCATTGAGCAGACACTTTTATCCAAAGCAACATTAGATAAATAAGAATAAAAGCAGAAAAAAATATCACAGAAAATACAGCATGAATGATGAAATATTGTCAGGGAAAATGTTCGCCCCTGCCTCCCAAGTGTATCAATCCTTTGGTGAGGGCACCATTACATGTTATCAAAGTGCGAGGACCACACAGGCACAGTTTGTTTGACACACACTGAAATTTGGTGACATAATTATTATTATTTTTTCAATCAGGATTGAATGGTCAATAGACTTCTACAAGATGTCCTGGGAGAGTATGGGATTGTGCCAGCTACACCAGGAATCACAAATAATTTTCTTGGCTCACAAAGGTCCTTTATGCAGTACTGATCCCTCAGTACTGGGGCTCATTGAGTCTCCCCATGTACCTGTGCCATAGGACTTATAGGAGTAATACAGTCTGTAGGCCAGGATTTCCTCTTCCTCGCTCTCTGGCCAGCCTCTTGGGAAAACTTAGAACGGCAGAAGCTACCTCTGTAAAATCGGAGAGCTGCAAATTGTGCATTGAGGCCTGACATATGACAAGACATGAAACATTTCAAACAAACCATCAGGGGAGACGGTAGATTTAATTAAACGTGAATGTAAACGAGACTGTGAGGGATGGACATACAGTCTGTTTAAAGGGTTGTACTGTTGTATACCTTGGAGTCGATCGTTTGGCCAGCGTCTTTCTGGACAAAAAAAATCTGGATCTAATAGTTATAAAATTTGACGTGATCTAAGACTTTAAGACAGCACAATCCATTGAACAGACTGTATGTCTATCCCTCACAGCTGAAATATGCAAACTACAATGACTAAAGTCCATAGCCAGTGACATTTCCAGGGGCATAAATGGGGTTGGAAGAGATAAGGGGCTTAGTCCCAACCCCATAATTCATTTTGAAATACAGTATGTTAATGTGTTATTCATGATGGTGTATGATACACCGATATCTTCAACATTCTGCATTATTTAGTTTTGAACTAACAAAAACACATTTATGATTCACAGTCTATTAGTTATTATCATCTTTCTGCCTTTTGTCTCATACAAGCATATTACTGTTTTTCTCAATGGCTTTGGCTAACTTTTTGAAACATTCCTAACATTCTGTGTGACTGTAAGTGCAATTGTCACAACTGTTTTATGGGACATCACAACTCTATTGCATGTCTGCAAAATGTACTAACTCGCCCAAAACATTTAATTCATGCTTCAAAACCTACAGTAGTTATAGAGCCGTACTGGTCAAAATGTTTAGATGTTTTTTTCACAATGGCAGTCAAACCTGGAAATGTTTGTAATATACAAATTTCATTTTTGTTTTACGTTTTTGTCGACACTGACTGTTTACTGCCCTATACAAGAATGTCAGTTTTGTCTAACTGAATGCTATTGTGTATCACACTGAGCTTTTTAGAGACCGATTTCAACAGTAGGTAAAAGTTTACTGGGAAAAGTCAATACTGTACAATACTGTAGTACACAGAAAAAGAATATGCACATTTATTTTTGTAGCAATGTGTTACATGTAAACAGAAAATTCACATTTGCATGTCCATTTTGACACATTTCTTACATGTAAAGTCATAAATAGTGAACAGAAAATTGGCACAAAATGACATCCATGCAAAAAAAAACCCTGCAACAATGAAAAAACTTTCCATGTCATGGATATTTATGGAATTGGAACATACATGTATGTCTGACAGATTTTGATAACTGAATGGATCATTTATGCATGTGATGGCTCACATGATGAAAGAATGTTTAGAAGTTGTGAAGAGTATGACAGTTTCACTGAGAATCAACTCATCAGTTTTGATCAGCAAACCACAGGATTTAGTTACTGAGCAAATTGGAGACAATTGTACTTACTCTTTTGCACACGTGCCAAAACAAGTGCAATTTGCTTAAAGCTACACTATGTAACTTTTTTTTTTTCTCCCCTTTTCTCCCAAATTTGGAATGCCCAATTCCCAATGTCCTCTAAGTCCTCGTGGTGGCGTAGTGATTCGCCTCAATCCGGGTGGCGGTGGATGAATCTCAGTTGCTTCCGCGTCTGAGACCGTCAATCCGCACATCTTATCACGTGGCTTGTTGAGCGCGTTACCGTGGAGATGTAGCGCGTGTGGAGGCCCACGCTATTCTCTGCAGCATCCACGCACAACTCACCACATGCCCCACATAGCGACCACAAGGAGATTACCCCATGTGACTCTACCCTCCCTAGCAACCGGGCCAATTTGGTTGCTTAGGAGACCTGGTTGGAGTCACTCAGCACACCCTGAATTCGAACTTGCGACTCCAGGGGTGGTAGTCAGCGTCAATACTCGCTGAGATACCCAGACCCCCTGTAACTTTTTTTAACATTTTTTTATAAAATAACAATATGTTATTAATGAGAGAGTGCAACAAAAATCCATCTTCCATACCATGTCTTTACCCAAATACACTTTGATAATCCTATAATAATAATTTACATTTTAGAGCTGTCAGGATGGATTTCGTGGGAAATTGCATACATACGTCATTCGCCCGTGCATGTTGATGTCATATCCGTACAGAGAAAATAAGCTCCGGCTACTGTAGCGTGTGTATGGTGTGGGAGTAGTGTGAAGCTGAAAGTTTGTTGTCACAACGAACGAGAAAAATTGACCGTGGATCATTCAAAACGGCAAACCTACGGGGAATCACCGGTTGTAAAAACAAAGAAACCCCGAACAGAGCAGAGTCTACAAGCAAAAAGGGAAAGCAACAGAGTCCGTAATAAAACCCAAATTAACATCAGCTTGGCTTTTCAGAGGTGGTGACAACTCCGAGATCTGAAAGGATTTAAAAGCGATCCAGAGATGGCTATTTTTCTTACTCAACAGGTAAGATATTTTATTGATATGGTTTATGTGTAGTTGTGTAATCAGACAAACACATCTGTGTGTGTGTAGTGAAATAATTAATGAATAATAATTATACTGTAATCGGTGCAGAACTTTTCACTTGCTAGCACACATGTGTATTTTCTTTATACCGGCAATCATTTCTCTAAATAAATCCTTTAGTCCAAGGCTTGCCAAGGACATGTGAGTCTTGAAATGATGTTGACCACTGGTCTGTTGTTGATTCATGTCTAAATAATAATGGCATTGTTGTAATTGGACATTTGCTAACAGGTTTTAACAGATTCAGGCACTATCCCTGGCAGTGAATCCATTAACACTTACACTTTTCCTGTGCTAAGTTGTTTTTAAAAACGTCTGGCAAACACATGAGGACTCTTGAGCTCTCTGCTCAACAGGCTCATTTCCATGATGAAACCAAACACTTTTCAAACAAAATTTTTTTTGACATCTATCTCTATCCTCATTCTTTGAGGCGTGTTTCATCATACACAAACAAAATGTATAGATTGTTTCAAAATGTAAGGGCATTTTCAGACATATAGCTCGTATGATTTTTCTGAAACAGGGGCTAAAATTGTTACAATGTTGCAATTTCGTCATGGTGCGTTTCGCTTTCACAAGACACCATTTCAAAACGGACCAAAACTGTGTCAATAAAAGTCACATGTGAGCAAACTGTCCCCTTATTGGTCACAATGTTTGTGCGGCATTCCAGATTTAGCGCATCCATTGATATACCGGTTAAAATAATATACCTGTAAAGATTTGTCAACTGTTACAAATTTTCAAGTATTGCTTATGCCACTCTTATGCAAAACGTCACCGCATGGTACAGAATGCACATTCCATTCTCAGGCTGCGCTGCAATTGTCCAACACACGGATGATATGTGTAAAATTTACATAAAGGTTATTTTTATCCATCATTAGTTGTTTTTGCAGTATTTCCTTTTTAAAAGTGCCTGTTCTCACGATCACAAAGTTCGCTCTAGTAACGCACACACAATCACAAACAGCAGAGTTAAGCCACGTAAAAAAAACGCTGACGCCATTCTACCTGTGTTCTGCCATTATCCGAAAGAGAGAAGAGACTGTATGGAATTATAAAACTGCTCATATATTAAACGTGCATTGATGGCATTGATCATAGTCGCCAAAAGGCTATATCCACGTTTAATGATGAATTACAGTGACGAGCTGACCTACAGATGTCTTCTCCGAAGATCATGGTTTTTATAGGGATATTGTTTGGTTCATTGGTCCTTTGGGCCAGATTGCATTCCCACCACAAGCAAACCGCCCAGAGTTAATTTGCAAGCAGACCGATTGTTTTGGAGCAGATCCAAGTGCGACTGACCTGTTCAGATATGCGGAAATGAACCGAACTAAGGGAGAAAACGCACCAGGTTCCGAAACAAATGCTCCAAACGAGTCAGGTGTGAAAACGCCCTAAGACTACTGTACTATATAATGTCTGTTTTTGGATTTTGTAATAGTAATAAATTGCTGTGATATTGTATTTGGCGAGATGGTGGGGTTTTTCAGTGCGTTGGTATAAATCAGTCAGTGGCTCTCCTGTTGATAGATCAAATGTTTGGCAGTGGAGAAGGACTTGTGTTGTGAGAAGGAACGTGCAAACATCACTGATGTAATAAACCATTTAATCTCCTCTGGTCCATTTCCTGCTGAAAATCAACGTTCACTCATTAGGACCCCCACATCCTGGCACTGAGGTTTTCAGATATTTCATTAAAATGACGAAAATTGGCTCACACGCCCATGCTCAGATTCTAACAGATCAAAACAGGGAAATAATCCTGAGAGTGTGAAACTGTAGGGCTAATTTGCTTGATTTTATGCATAGATTTATTAATTTTTTCCCTGTTTATATCTGCTTGTAATTAAAAAAGGAATAGCTTGCCAAAAATGAAAATTCTCTCATCATTTACTGACCCTCATGCTATCCCAGATGTTTATAACTTTCTTTCTTCTGCAGAACACAAATGAAGATTTTTAGAAGAATATTCCAGCTCTGTAGGTCCATACAATGCAAGTAAATGGTGACCAAAATTTCAAAGCTCCAAAATCCACATAAGGGCAACATAGAAGTACTCCAGACGACTCTGGTGGTTAAATCCATGTCTTCTGAAGCGATATGATTTGTGTGGGTGAAAAGCAGGTCAATATTTAAGTCCTTTTTTACTACAAATTCTCCTCCCTGCCAGTCCATCTCCACTTCACTTTCATATTCTTCTTCTTGTGTTTTTGGTGATTCACATTCTTCATGCATATTTCCCTCTACTGGGCAGGGAGGAGAATTTATGATAAAAA
Source organism: Myxocyprinus asiaticus (assembly GCF_019703515.2). NCBI lineage: Eukaryota > Metazoa > Chordata > Actinopteri > Cypriniformes > Catostomidae > Myxocyprinus > Myxocyprinus asiaticus. Next base: position 2,913,568 of record NC_059351.1, on the reverse strand, counting down.
ATTACTTCAATATTGATCTGTTTCTCACCCACACCTATCATATAGCTTCAGAAGGCATGGATTTATCCACTGGAGTCTTATGGATTACTTTTATGCTGCCTTTTTGGCACCCATTCACTTGCATTGTATGGACTGAAATATTCTTTAAAAAATCTTCATTTGAGCTCTGCAGAAGAAAGAAAGTCATACACATCTGGGATGGCATGAGGGTAAATCATGAGAGTATTTTTTTTCCTTTTTGGGTGAATTGTCCCTTTAAAGCTCCACACAATGAAATTTGCATCAAAGGTGCCACTGTGTGAGAGAGAAAGAGAGAAACGGACACCTGGTTTGTGTTATGTTGTTTGGTGAGGCGATCAAAAACAGTAGCATTATGTGTGTTTTCATTCATTCTCTTCAGTTAGGGACCAGTTTCAATCAAAACAAACTCACAAATACAGCTACAAATGTACACAGACACACACACATGCACGCCACACATCTATCAGCGTGGGGTCTTTCCATCAGAGACAAAAAACTGAATATTTTTCATTTCGTTTCGTTCTGAGCACAAACTGTATTTTTTCCGTTCCGGTTCAGAAGTTCTGCAGCCTCCTTTCCAAAAGGTTACCGGTTAGAACAAAATAAAAGAACGGTTAATAACGTTCTTTTTAAAATGACAGTACTCTGCGCTTATGCTTACGCATTTGCAGTGTTGCCAGATCTCACAAGAGAAACAAGCAACCAGGCCTGGAAAAACAAGCCCAAAATAAGCCACTCCCCTCACCAATATAAGCAAAAATAAGCCATTGTTTTTGTTCCTGTGTGGTGGATTAATCATCATAGAAATACATACAGTTAATTAACAGTAAAGTATCATTTTAATTACAGATCTGCTTCTGAGTCAAAACCCAGCAGCATTAAATCTGTATTAATGCATCATATCTAACAATAATTCAGAAACATCTGAGAAATGTACTTTTTACCTCTAATAATGTTTTCCTTGTATGTGGATTAGCTGTGCATGTATATGAGGAAATTATACATACAGGTCGCTGTTAAAAAGATCTTTATTCACAGAATGCTTCATCCACAAGGGGCGATTAGACAAAGAAATGTGTGATGCAGCAGTTTCCTTCAGGATCAAAGCACATGTTTCATTTTTATGGGCAACATGAACTGTTTTTAGTCCCTGCTTTCCATTGACCCTTTTTTGTTTTGAGCTAGACTTATTGTGTCCTGTCTTGACCTATAATGAAAGTAACTGAGTTGTCATGCATTTCAGACTAGAAACTCCTTTCATTTACCCCCTTTTGATTACTGCCCACACTGAACCCCCTCACTTGTATTAGACTCCGTGAACTAAGTCTCCATTTACACACTAATTTACAAATTCCTCAAACAAGCCATACTGGTCCCAGGAACATAATCCAAGTCCACTCACATACACAAAACACACAACTTAATCATGAACCATGTCTAAGAATACACAAAGTAAATACATGGCAAGTAAAATAGATATTACAGAGATATTACGCTATATTGCACACAAAATATTATTTTCCTCTTATTTCTTGTTGGATTTTTATATTAGGAATGATTACTGGGATTTGTTTTCAGATTAAAAAAAATTCAATGCATGTTCATGTTTTGGACATTTTATTAACGTATGTGATGCACACTGAAATATTTATTTATTTAGTAAACAGTGGGGTACAAAAGTCCAAATCCACATTGCAGAAATGGGATTCAAACCTGGGAATAAACACAAAGTTTTAGGATTTTAAAAAGAAATGTTACGACGACGTATAATGAATGAGAAATTCTACTCTATTTCAGATGTCCTTGCTATTGTTGAAGAACACAAGATGCTCTTTGGAACATCAGATCATGTTGGAATAACATGGATCATCAGGTTTTGTACATGTCAGCTGGAATGCATGCTGTTAAGCCAAAGGGGGACATACCAAATGCAAAGACATTTTGAAATTCATCAAATTCAACTTTTCACTCCAACTGTAATGCTGATAATTTAATATGTAATGAAAGATGTATTCAATTAGGCAAATGCTAAACCTAAGCATTTTCATAAGAAGAGTTTTTCAACCCCACTCCTAATGGACCGATCTGACTTGGAGCCCCAAAATTTCCACTAGATGGCATCAACGATCTAAACTCCCCCATTCAGCCAAGTTTCTCTTCATCTTCTTAAAAGTCAAGACTATTCCTTACTGCACGTGTTTGTGTATGAGGATGAAAACATAAAAGAAATTCAACTGAAATGTTTGGTATGTTAAAATACATGCACACACATCTCACAAACATTAATTTGGTGCACTTCTATGACCCAACGGTCACATTCGATCAACCTAATTTCAGCTCACGGTATGAAAACAGGTCATAAGAAAAATACTTTTGAAACTAGTATGTATGTACGAATATGTGCATGTTATTTGCATTTATCTACAGATCCAGCATTCAAAACCATTTAAATATCTCATTAATCAAAATTAAACATGTACTGGATCCAAGCACTGCTGGTGTGTATCAGAAAAACTCTTTCTCTTGTTTTCCCCCCAATAATAATTTCTGAAAATAAGCAGAGAAAAAGTAGAAAAGGAGACAGAAAGGAAAGACTGAGAGAGAAACAGGGAGATCAAATCGCCTGTGGAATAAATGATTATGTTGGTCAGTTAGGTGTTTTTAGTTGAGAACTTTGTATGTAAGAAACAGAAGGAGAATTGCTGTAATTGGAATTTGATTAAAGCCATTTAACTGGTAACCCATACGTTTGTTGATATAAAATTTACCCAGTCTAGAGAGTGTGTATGAGTATAAGTGTATGGGATTTTCAACATGATGCATAATCATTATTGTGCTACACCATATGACCGAAAGTATGTGGACACCCAAAAAACTCATTTAATTTAAAAAACATTAATAGGGAGTTGGTCTACCCTTTGTTGCTATAATAGCTCCAAGTCTTTCTGCAACAGATAAAGGTTGGATCATGGTTTTGGGGATTTGCTACTTTTCAGGCACAAGAGCATTAGTGAGGTCATGCACTGATGTTGGGCGATGAGGTCTGTAGTAAGCATTCCAATTAATCCCAAAGCCGGTGTTCAGTGGGGTTCAGGTCTGGACTTTGTGCAGATCAGTCAAGTTCTTCCACACCAGACTCAGTAAGCCATTTCTTTTTTTGACCTTGCTTATGCACAGGGACATTGTCATGATGAAACCCGAAAATTACTCTTCCCAAGCTTGTGCTACAAAAGCTGCTTTTCCAGTATCGGGCCGGACAGTTCTCGTCGCAAAACCGTACCGTTCCGTGTCGATCTGGCCCAGCTGGCGCGGTTAAGGTTTCTTTGTCCACTGTGGTCCGTAACTGATCCGTCCTTTGGCGATGCAGCGAGAGGTAAACTCCGTGCTATGGAGTATGATCGCATATTCCAGTTTTTAGGACTTTTACTCTCCTAACAAACAGCAAAGACACGGACCTTGTCGCAAAAAGGAAAGTAAAGAGTAAAAGGCGCAGTTTACCATAATTTGCTGAGGGCTTGTGTTTGCCACCGGACACAAACATGCAGAAAGGTAAAAGTTCCCAGCCTAGCGAAAAAGGATATTTAATGACAAAATACTATATAAGTATTAGATGAAAATAGTGTATGACAATGTATTGATGAATTTTGAGTTTAATGAGCAAGTAATCTACTTACCTTACAAAAAAGGCATGTAGAAAAATAAATATAGGCTATAATGCTAGTTAAACCATCATAATAAAATCATGAAGATGCATTAAACATGTCGGCACATACTAAAGCCATTCCACCAGCACAGTTGAGCATGGTTAGCTAACCGTGTCACGAGTTCCGGGCCGAGAACGGTTTATAATCGTGCCGTGCCGAACCGTACTCAAGTGGAAATGCTATTGTAACCGTTACGTACCATGCTCATGTAATGGTAGCCAACTGATACGTGCTGTGCAGTATGTAAACCTCACTCCCCCTGGCCTCAAGAGGCGCACTAGCGACTGATGCTAGAGGTTGTAGCCTTTATCCTCCTCGTTAGCGCGCCCGCCTCCCATGCCGGAGACGCCGGTTCGAATCTCGCTCAGAGTGAGTCGAGCAGGACCAGTTACAGTCAGAACTGTTCGGCCCAATGGTGGAAAAGCGGCTAAAGTTGGAAGCATACACTTGCTTTCGGCCATGAAGTAAATCTTGAGAAATGGGGATATAATGATGTGTGTATGTGTGTGTGCCAGTCTGTCTTATGAGGAAGCAGCACATAGATTCCTTGATTGGCTTGTGGTGAACCACAGACCCTGTAGGCATGAAGAAAAACCATTAAATCCAATGTCTGTGCTTGAGTGTGTGAGGTGGTTTTATAAGGAAAATATCTGAAACTAATATGACGTGGCTTTGAGTTTGGAGAATTTATGCCTCAAATGTTGTTAAGAGATGTATTTAGGGCTCTTGTTCCCCTAAACTAAACTGTTAACCCCTGAGTGTATGAGTTCGTGTTCTCTTTTAATCGAGTCTTTGGAATTTGAACACTGCATGAGGTGGCTAGAGAACAACAGGGAGATGGAGGGATGGGGAAGAGTAAAAGCAGAGGTAAAAGAGAGAGGCAGATACTATGACATCAAAGAGAGAGAGAGAGAGAGAGAGAGAGAGAGAGACCAGCAGTATCTTGATCATATGAGAGCAGGAGCCATGTGTTGTTTCTGTCTGTTTTGCAGTCATACACAGTATCAGTGTTTGACAGGATGAGTCATTAAACACACTAAGCCGGGGCTGGGTCATTCTTGTTTTGTAGTATTTTTAATAATGAATATGCTTGTGTTGTAATTTAAAGGAAGCATTTCTATTAAAAGGTAAACCAGACTTTCAGAAATATGCTCAGGTCAATCTCAGGAAGTAAAACTGTATTTATTATAACTTGATTGTTTATACAATGGCAAGAACATAGAACATAATAGAATGGAACCTAACAGGATGGAAATATAGACCTAAAGTTTACCACTGCTCAGGGAGGGAGTAAAAAATACGAGAGTGTCAACTTGAAGTTAATTTAGATTTTCTTTTAATTAACCATGTTTTGACATTCTGATATATCAACTGATATACCGATTTCTGTGATTTTATCAAACAGGACAGAATGCTTTAGAGTGAGACAGACCAACTAATACCACAAAACATCACTAAATTAATCAAATCCATTGCTAATACTTACTGATATTTGTGCTATTGTTTTTCCACCAAAAATGATGCCACTTTTTGAAGGATGATTGGCTTTTGTTAAAGGGATATTACAAGAAGAGACTAACAGGATGGAAAGCGGTAGCTATTGAGAACATAGAAAGAAAATGATATATTGATTACCAATAAATAATCCCAATAAAAATGTTTTTTATGAAAACAATCGATTAGAGAGAGAGGACCAAAATGGTGAAAAGCCTAGAATTTGTTTTAATAAAATTACCAATTTATTGGGTTATTGTTAAAAGTTATTGGGGATATGGCAAAACATCCACATGACAGCATATGCTCAAACAAAAGTAGTGATTAATTTAAAATTCCTTCATAATGTTCCTATCACCCCTGGAGTCACTAGTTTGAATCCAGGGCGTGCTGAGTGACTCCAGCCAGGTCTCCTAAGCAACCAAATTGGCCCGGTTGCTAGAGAGGGTAGAGTCACATGGGGTAACCTCCTCGTGGTCGCTATAATGTGGTTCTTGCTCTCGGTGGGGTGTGTGGCGAGTTGTGCGTGGATACCACGGAGAATAGCGTGAAGCCTCCACACGCACTAGGTCTCCACGGTAACGCCCTCATAATGTAAATTATGTCTTTCCTCATTTTTCATTGTCGCACACAAGTCATACATACTCAGCACCACGTGTTTCTATCATACGTACTTCAGCCATCACAGAAATGCAAAGAAATGTATATATGAACATAATTGTTTTAAATTCTACATTAATAATACAATTTTTAGGGCCTGGGTAGCTCAGGGAGTATTGACGCCGACTATCACCCCTGGAGTCACGAGTTCGAATCCAGGGCGTGCTGAGTGACTCCAGCCAGGTCTCCTAAGCAACCAAATTGGCCCAGTTGCTAGGGTGGGTAGAGTCACATGGGGTAACCTCCTCGTGGTCGAGATAAGGGGTTCTCGCTCTCAATGGGGCGTGTGGTAAAATGTGCGTGGATCGCGGAGAGTAGCATGAGCCTCCACATGCTGCGAGTCTCCGCAGTGTCATGCACAACGAGTCACATGATAAGATGCGCGGACTGACGGTCTCAGAAGCGGAGGCAACTGAGACTTGTCCTCTGCCACCCGGATTGAGTAACTGCTCCACCATGAGGACCTACTAAGTAGTGGGAATTGGGCATTCCAAATTGGGGAGAAAAGGGGATAAAATTTAAAAAATACAATTTTAGAAATTTGTAACACATGTACTTAAGTAACTTAATTGAAGTCAGTAACTGTAATCTGATAACTAGAATTTACAATGTTATGCATCACACTACTTTTTATACAAAAAGTCATTAGACTACAGTGTCTAATTCATTTGGAATAAGATTACACCCAGCACTGATCATGACATTGGGATAAAAACAATCTCCTCCTTTAAAAATTGTGAGTTTAATATTTTTTGTATGTTGGGAATTGAAAATGTATCACATAGATTTATTGTGTGTCACCTAAAATTTAATTTGCTGTAGACTGAGATACTGCAACTCTCCATATTAACTTCTTATCTATTCTGTTAAGGTAGATTAGCCTTTAAATTACTTTTTCTTGCTGCTCTCTGTCTGTTTCTCCATTCTGGGCAGATTAACTTGTCTGTAAACTGTATAAAGTCTCTGTTCAGATAGGGAGGAAGATATGGTTTCCCTGAGGACCTGTGCTCTGGGGTGTGTTCAGACATCGAGAATTCCACTAGGTTGTGTGTGTTTATTGCAGGCTGATCTTGGCTGGCCTATCAGGTGTGTATGCTCCAATCCAGATAAGAACAGAGAGAATTTGATAAATGTAAGTACAACAAACTAATAATTTTGCATGATAGATTTATTTCAGGTGTAGATGTGTGTATTTGGGAGTCAGGCCCGGCTCCACCAGGGGCCCATCCAATCATAAGCTTGTAAACCACGCCCCCCACCCACCCTTCCAACTGTTCAACCCACCCTACATCTTAAAAACGGAGGCCTGTTTGGGAGTGTATGTGCATTTCAAAACCGACAGACTTCAGATATCAGATGCTTCCAATACAACTGCTAACTGCTCAGGGTGGTAGTTAAATAGAGGTTTGCTCAACACACACACAGACTCTTCCCCCCCCGAGAGAAAATCTAGCTAATAGGCTGAAGACAGGGGGCATGGACTTGAATGTTAAATCATGAATAATTAATGAGGACTGATGAATAATGAAAAGAGTTTAAGAGTAATTAGGGTAACAAGAGAGAAATACAGTTCAGCATTCCGAATCATGAGGAATATAGCTTTGAATAGGTGTGTGTGTGTGTGTGTGTGTGTGTGTGTGTGTGTGTGTGTGTGTGTGTGTGTGTGTGAGGAAAAGTGAAGATATATTGATGGGGAAAACAATATTGTTTGAGAAAGCAAAATGAAAGGAAAGAGGGATGAGATATTGGTGGTCGAGAGATTAATGTTTGATTATTTGACTAAATACTATAATTTAAAGACTTTTTAGTTTACTGTGTATGTGAAATGATGTGTATCGTTGTAAAAGTACTCTACTTCCTGTAGCTTTCAACTTTGTTTTCCTGAAAAGCAAACCTCACAGCATGACTCCCTATTATTCACACATTGTTATACACACTGGCTTTGAAATACTGAGAACTAGAATGATAATGAAGTATGCGTGTATGAATAGTTGTGTGTGCACGCACCTGAGTGCATATGCATAAACATCTGCAATTCCAGCAGAACAGGTAAAATTCCTGCAAAACCAGATACAAACACATAAAATCTAACATTTTGAAGAATGTTGACCCTGGTGATCGCAAAAGTACATCTGGCCCTGAGCGTGGCTCAGCAAAGTTTTCATGTAACTTATGTAGATATTGCTTGATTTGTTTATCATTATCAACCCTATTATTTATATTTTAATACGTTTCTAGACTTATCATTGCTGGAGCACAGGCACCCCCCAAGAACTTTGAAAGTGTCACTTTATTTTCTAGGGGGTCCTTGGGTGAACTTCCTCTGGGGTAGTTTTTTTGTTTAACACTATTTTAACTATGTGCTACAAATGATTTCACTTGCTCAGTTTTACAGCTAAATTAACAATGAAGGGCAAAATGGTTACTGTTTGGTTGATGGCATTGAAGAACTCCATAATTGTATACCTTGGAACTTTTAAACAAGGCAAGTCAGTCCACTCTGCGTCTTTCTTTGGAACGCTCCCAGTCAGCTATATGCAGAAATGTTCAATATAAAATAATACAGCAATAAACAGTTTCCTTATAGTTTCTTTGGAAGTATTAAGTTATAATAGATGCTGACATGCTAAACAAAATATTATGTACATCATTGGTCTTGATGAGCATACATTCATAGGGAACTATCTTGTACCTGTCAGGATATATCACCAGGAGAGTAGGATGCAAGTGCAGTAGGGCAGTTTTAAGGAAGATAGGCAACAGTACAAATCAGACATCAGGAAAAATCCAATAGAGTACAGGCAGATGGTCAGCCGATCAGCAAACAGAGGTAAACAGGCTTGAGATAATCTCATGGTCAATAAACAGGCAATGGATAACAACAGCGAATCAGGCATAATTGAGCAAGCTTGGACATGTCTAACACTAGGGAACAGAGCATATACTTCACAGTGACTGAACGTGACAGAGTCTCTTATAAAGGGTGCAGTGATAGCTGTAGTGATGGTGTGCAGGGTGAGGCTGATCGGAACTCAGGTGATTGGGATCGAGGTGGTGCATGGGAAATGGTGGCCATGTTTGCATGCTGCTGTGACTGTTGGGAATCTGAGTTCATGACAGTACCTAGTGGCTTTTTGATGCTATTTTAAATGGTCCACTAGTTACATATGAGATATATTTTTTTAAAATAATATTAATATGCCTGTATGTTACAATATGTGTCACACTGAACTATCCTCCCTATAAGCCACAAATTTTACAGTAGTTATTTCCATGAGGTTTTTCTGTTGTCGTTTGGAACACTGCAGATCTACTTCCCATATTTCCTATTCATCGTATTATTGTCGTTAATAACTGCTATTTCTCAACAGTTCTGCAAGTTTCTGATGTGGACGTGACTCACCAAATGCTTTTCGTGAGCTGTCCGTCTCCGGCTTTATACAGAAGCCGCATCTGCAGCTGCATAAATGTATTTACACAGCAACATTCACGGGAAACAATGTGTAATGCGTGCAAATGTTCTATTTGTGAAAATAACGTTGCTGACTGTATTGATACTAGGCTCGTTTGAAATGAGTGAAATCTGCGCAGCACGATCACCGGTGATCACCGCGAGGTGCATGCTGGTTAGAAATGTGTCCGAGTGTGGTTCAACTTGCTCTGATGTCATGCTGACTTATGCTAAAAAAGTCTCACAACAGCGGGGCGGCCGTGCCAGGCGGCATAGTCGGGCGCAGTTGCTCTCCACCGACTGCGCCGACAAAAGGCTCAAGATGGGAAACGGCTGACGACACAGCTTAATGCTCATTGGCTTAAAAAACCATGATGTTTCGTTCTCTTCTAAAAAAAAGTATTTTTTACCTGTAATATCAAGTTTTATGTGTATAAATTATATGTGAATATTCCTAACACTATGACAGTGCGATCTCTGTATGGGATATGTGATTTTTATCATATTTCTGAAATATCTAAAATATGTTATTAAACTAAAAATGGATGGAAAGACACATTTTATTGGCGAAATTAAATAACAGGTTCATTGAGTGTCTTTCTCATCATTTATTTTCATTTTAAAGCAACAGAATTTAAATTATACCCACTTTATCGGCAACAGCGCATGAACGTGAATCCCGTGATATCTGCCTTTGATCTCAAAGGTGTCTGATCCACTGTGAGAAGTGAGAATTGTCCGACTTGACAGCTCTTATTTCACTCCTCTCCTGAATGTAGCCGTCTACTCTTGTCTACTTCCAAGGCGAGGCGTTTGGCATCTCGAACAATCCTACAATTGCACAGCTGACAGCGCGCTGATTGTTAAAGGAATAGTTCACACAAAAATGAAAATTCTCTCATCATTTACTCACCCTCATGCCATCCCAGATGTGTATGACTTCCTTTCTTCAGCAGAAAACAAATCAAGATTTTTAGCATGATTTCTCAGCTCTTTTGATCTATACAATGCAAGTGAATGGGTGCCAAAATTTTAAAGTTCCCAAAATCAGTCAGCATAAAAGTAATCAATAAGACTCCAGTGGTTGAATAAAAGTCTCCAGAAGCGATCTGATAGGTGTTGGTGAGAAACAGATCAGTATTTAAATGCATTTTTACTATAAATTCTCCTCCCTGCTCAATCAGTCTCCACTTTAATTTTCACTTTCACATTATTCTTGAGTATACCCCCTACTGGCAGGGAGAATACTTTCTATCAAAAATGGACTTAAATATTGATCTGTTTCTCACCCACTCCTATCATATCACTTCAGAAGATATGGATTTACCACTGGAGTCTCATGGATTACTTTTATGCTGCCTTTATGTGAATTTTGGAGTGTCCAAATTTTGGCACCCATTCACTTGTATTGTGTGGACCTACAGAGCTGAGATATTCTTCTAAAAATCTTCATTTGTGTTCTGCAGAAGAAAGAAAGTCATACACATCTGGGATGGCATGAATATGAGTAATTGATGAGAGAATTTTCATTTTTGGGTGAACTATTCCTTTAAGATGTGCTGGTGCGGTTGCCAGATATTCTATCCGGGAACCATTGTACATGAATAAGACGTTGTATTTTCATTGTTTAGTGCCTACCATCAGACATTTTGGTGACCATGGTCCATTTTTAAAATATCCCAAAAACACAACCCGTGATTCTTTGATTTTAACCCATGATTGTGCTTTGAAATTAGCCCATTTTGTTGTGAAAGCTGGCAACACTGCAGTCACGCGCTGCTGTTGATCTAAACAAGCGTGTATGGTGTGCTTGTGCACTGTTTAGAAAAACTGTTTCTTACTTGATTGACAATAATTTTTTCTTTCACATCTGCCCTATTTGTCTTCATTATGAGAAAGGTATTCTAAAAGTATTCTAACATAAAAAAAAAAAAAATTATTAGGTAATTATAAAAAAGTAACGGGGAGCTGAATACAGTTACTTCTGAATACATTACGCCGTTACATGTATTCCGTTACAGCCCAACCCTGGAAAATAGTTAGTGGAGAAAAAAAGAACCTTGGGAGAAACCAGGCTCAGCTGGGGGAGCCAGTTGCCCTCTGGTGATACAGCATGAACATAATGGCAATATCAGTTATCTTTGTGAAACACAAGTCATGTATTAACAAAGTAAAGCGAGTAGACGTTTTGGTAGGCAATGTTTAAAACTAAAGGATCTTGAACTGTAAGATTAATGATTAAGTGTCTTTGAAGTTTATCCCGAATTGACTTCGGAAGTACACATACAGTGATGCAGTGGCCCCTGCTGTTTGGCTGGTAAAGACTTTAGTTGGCAGTAATTTATTTATTATGTATGTATTCCATTCAAGGTGTTACTAGCTGTTCAATTGGATTGCAGTTGATAGCAGTTTATTCTCTGTGGAGTCCATCCTAAGATTGAAATAATGCAGGTAGTGGTCGTGAGGTGTGCGTTGCAGTCTGTCTGGAAGCTTGCAGCGGTTCATTTTCAGTAAAGTCCATCCTAAGACCGAGGTGCAGGCAGTGGCCAGTGGAGTATCCCTTGTTGTCTAGCTGGAAGTTGGCAACAGTTCATCCTCTGTGATGTCCATTGTCGTAGACTGAAGCAGATAGTGATTATTGAAGTGTACTCACTCTCTGGTTGGCACAGGCTGCATTTAGTAGTCATTGCTCAGCAACACATAGCAGTGGGACATTGGGCTGGACAGAAGCTGGATCTGGCAGGCTCTGGTAACCTCTGAATATACAGTATATACTGAGGATGAGACAGGGAATCAAATGGAATAATATTAGCATAGATGCCATTCACTTATTTTTAAAGCAGAGTTTTAGGATATGAAAAGTGTTTTCGGTTCCGACACACCTGAGTCTAGACTTAAACTCAGTTTGTCTGAGTGTAAGTGTGTCCTGAACAATGCTGGGAAGATTTTCCAGAAACAGGCAGAAGTTTGTGACCGAAGTGAATGTGGTGGATTATAGCACGATGGGAGGCTGCTTAAGTACTGAGGTGTTAGACCAAATCAAAGCTTTGTAAGTAATTAGCAGAATTTTACAATTTGTCTGTAGTACAACATATTTCCATACCATATATGTACCAGGAAAGTACACGTACTATAAAGTGCTTCCATTACTTCTCATAGCTGCACTCATGTGACTCGTTACTTTAGGTTGTTTTTATAAGTTGCGTCTTATGTGAAAACACAAGCAAATAATAGCGAAGTGGATCCAAACCCTGAGGACGTGTGTGACTTTGTCTGTGCTTATTTAGGCTATTCTCTCCAGATAAAAGTCTCAGCGGGCTCATTCTTTCGAAAATAAAACATTATTTCCAACACTCTCTCCAAGATCACCCCATTCTTTCTTCCTCTCTTGCTCCCTTTCACACGTTTTCTCTCGTTCTGACATCATGGGACAACACACGTAAATTAAATGTAATGTTTTTCATTTATTAGGGCAAAGGGGCTCACAATTCTAATCCCTGACACTCACAAAGACTTTGTGTATTTATTCAGTCACACTCGCTACATACACACACAACTTAACTTTTGTTGCATTTATACTGGCTGTTGGCGTACTGGTGACCTGAATGGTATTGCTTGTCTGTGGTGTGAAGAGAGTTATTGTACATGTAAGTGTGTGTGTGCCTGAATTAGAGATGATGACAAAGACATGAAATGGCAGGTGAACGTGGTGTGGAAGAGCACACACACACACACACACACACACACACACACACACACAAACACACACACACACAGAGATTGACAGGACGTGAATGACTGACTAATATCAGCCATGTCACACCCTACCTCTTACTGGAAGGTAAGTAAGTTTGAGTATGTGTGCGGCAATGGGAAAGGAAGATATGAGACTTTTATTCCAAACTGGGCAACAGGAAAAATATAACACTCTCAAAAATTTCCAACACTTCCTGACACACCCACCTAACCCCTGCCGGCCAATTGTATGAAGGGATTACACCCTTTCAACACATCGTACATTTATGGGTATGTGTATGTGAGTGTTGCAGTTGTGTTCATGCATTAGAGAGAATGATCCATCATCAAGGATAAGAATACATGTTTTATGATAATGGAAAGGTGATCTCTGCAACACATATTTATTTGACACTAGTGATGGATTGACCTGAAATTTGAGCACATGCAAACAGATGCACAGACACACTTTTCCATATTTATTTCATCTGAGAGTCTTGATTGTCATGTCCTAACAATTTGTTAAATGACTTATTACAGTTGCATAGGCAAACACAGGTGTATTGTTACAGTCTGCTTTAAATCTGATTGTGTATATATTTTTTTAATGGTTGAGGGATGGAGAATAAATGGGAGAGAAGAATGGCAGATCATACACAGAAACATATGCACCAAACTTATGCATATATGAGAATAATATGAATATGGCTGGTGATGATTTCAACACTTTTGATGTTAAAGGGGTAGTTCATTTAAAAGTGAAAACTCTGTCATTATTTACTCACCCTCATGTCATTCAAAACCCATAGCAAAACATTATTCGCTAAAAATCTTGCTTGATATTCAAGGTCACCTTTCACCTTTATTGTAAGAAACTAAGCACCTTTAAAATCTAAATACACAGGAAGGAACGAGACGAAGAAGTGGTGTGGGTCAGCAGAAAGAAAGAAATGTTATGGCAGGAGGGCAAAAATGTGATGACGCAAAGAGAGAGGGAGAGTAAAGGAGAGAGGAACGGGAGCAAAGTGTGTGCTCTGTTGCACGATTTCCCCTCTTTGCTGTTCTGTGTGGATTGTTTGCAGTCCCGATTCAGAGTTGAAATCTCCTTCATTCATCTCTTGTCCCTAGACTAGACACACACCCACACTCCTACATGTATCCTCTCTCTCCAGACACCTCTCCATCTTTACCTTCTCTGGCATTAAATAAGACGTTTCCTGGAAAAAATGAAACACTGCTGAAGACTTGTCTCATCCCCTCGGTCTTTTCCACTTTTATCATGTCAGTCTCTCTCTCTCTTTTTCTGTGTAGTCTATTGTGTCGCACAGACAGCTTTGTGCTGTTTATGTATTGATTGTGAATGTCTGTGAATGAATTGTGAGGATTGGCTGCAGCACCGGTAATTTCATTTCAACACATGGATTCTGTGTTGTGTATATCTCCCCGAAATCCCCACTTTACACTGGACATTTTTCTTAACACCATCAACTCTTGCCACAGATAATCACATTTAGATCTATCACTGGAAGGCTAATGGTCAATTAAACCTAACATTTACACTCATTTATCAATGGAATTTTCCACTATGGGGGAATGATTCCAGGACAGTATGTTGTTTTACATTTAGATTTAAATGTTATATTGTAGATACTTCAACCCGATGAAATGTTGTGAGTTCTCAACTCCTTTGTGGCTCATTTTTTACTACAGTATGTACTTCAGTTTGGATGATCATATCTCTGAATAAACCTTTCAAACAGTTCATACCCCTCATTAAGGAACAGAGAATGTTTGTTTAATAATCTGTCTTATTACACTGCTGGACAGCATCGTGGCCAAATAGTTTTGAACAATGCATGACCAATACAGTAATCACTGATCTGAGAGGACTTTAAGAATGCCAATGTTTCCTACTCTCTGTACAGACTTTTCCATTCTTTACTGAATATCGATAAATAACCAGAACGCCCATTCCCGCCAACATTAATTCTTGTCCTTGCTTAAAGATAGGCAGAAAATCCCCCATCAAGCTTGGTGGCAGGTGACCTCTTATGCTTGTGAGCTGGAGGGTCAGGGCCTTGTGTCACCTCCTGCCACAGGAGGATGCGATTGACAGCTTGTCTTAATGGTGCCTGTCAAAATTACCATCTCATGGACATAAGGTGTCCTGGGACCAAAATCAGAACCCCTGGAGCTAGAGCACAGCACAGGCAAAGCTGCTTGCAGGTCAGTTTAAAAGAGAAATCATAAACAGAACCCTGCCCATCCTCACCATATCCCTGATTCAAAGGCCAACATTTGCTTAAAGCACTGCTATGTGTCTTTCTGCTTAAATTGTTTTCCACCATGGTGGGATTTCATTTGACTTGTAGATGATTACAAGTTTTACTATCCTTGTGGGGATATTTGGTCCCCATACCCTGATGGCACATGTACATCATCCAGAAGTCTATTTGATGTGTGCATTTTTTAGGTTGTTAGCTCATCTGCGATATATATCTATAAGACGTTTTCTCTCTGATG
The DNA here is from genome assembly GCF_019703515.2 of Myxocyprinus asiaticus. NCBI lineage: Eukaryota > Metazoa > Chordata > Actinopteri > Cypriniformes > Catostomidae > Myxocyprinus > Myxocyprinus asiaticus. The sequence goes on along the minus strand of NC_059351.1, from coordinate 2,897,980 downwards.
TCAATAAGACATTCAGCAGATGTCTTTGAGACGTTTATGGTTTATAATGGTTGTCAATCTGATCTTTTTAAGATGTTTAGCAGATGTTAATTAGAATGCAATGCTTTCCAGATAAAACACTCTTTAACAGTCATCTCGTAGACGCATATGTGCTATCTGGGTAATGGTTCCCCAAAACCTGACCCACCCATAACAATCATACTATGGAAGTTAATCAATTATGGCGTTTCATGGCATCTGTATGTTTACACTGATTTCAAATAAGACTTTTGGGATTATAACATTTTGATTTGTCTTCAAACAGTGCTAGTTAGAAAATATGGTTGAGATTATATTCTTCCCACTGTACAAGTAATCTCAGTTTGCAATGAATCTGAATAAAGCCATTGCAGAATAGTGATTTTCTTTTGAGTTTGCTAAATCACTCTGTGATTATTTGATTCTACCTTTGTTACACTCTGTGCTGCCCTGTTGGCTCATGTGAAAGTGTGTGGATTACGATCAATCACTCCCTCTGCTGTTCCCACGCCCCAACCCTCCCTCAGTCTGCAGGTGTTAGCGTCCTTTCGCTGCCCAAGTGTCTGACGAGGCCTTTTATTTATTTCTCTGAGAGATAGACTAGTTCTGTTATTTTAAACAATTGCTATCATGCAGAGAGGAGAGAACAAGAGAGTAATTTCAGAGTATTCATTAATCACACACGCACACATGCTCACACGTATACAACACACACAGGGATCTCTGAATATTACAAATGGATTTGTTTGTGTGTGTGTGTGTGTGTGTGTGTGTGTGTGTGTGTGTTTACACACATTTAATGGGATGCAACATTCAATTTGGATTCTAAAACTTTTGATTCCTAGTCTGTCTTTGTATTTTTGCAGGCCTACATATATGAGTAATCTTTGTCATAGTTATCAAAGCTAAATCGACCAAAGAGTTTCCTTCTTTCACAGCCCAGGTTTACAGTACAATATTTTTAGTAGTGCAGTTGAACCATTTGTGTATGTGTTGGGATTGTATGACAGCACCATTTTGAAGGTGTGTGTATGTCGGGAAGTGGGAATGTCCAGGCAGGTGGCTAGGCATTGTCATCACCATGGCAGTATCCCAGACAGCAGCAGTGGCTTTGATCTTTAGGAACCCTGTGAGTGCAACCTTTAATCCTAGCAGCGCGTGCGCACACACACACACACACACACACGACACACACACACAACTTTAAAAGAGTGAGACATGAATGATATTTATGATGAAATGTAGCTTTATTATTTTATATTGTACCTTATTTTATTTTATTTTTTGTGATTAAGATACCTGAATTATATTTAAACATTGTAATATTTTTTTATTGTAACATTTAAAAATAGAGATGGGCATTTGGTCAATATATGTACTCAATAATTCGGTGAACGCACAAAGACTTTGGCTGCTGCATTGCATCTTGTTGTTGTTCTAGCATTTTGCATCTTCATTATTATAGTCTGCAGTGATGTGCGGTGCATTAACCAGGTACTCCTTCAATCAATCTACATAGCTTTTTATTTTGGAGCAGCACTCAACAGGGCCTGTTGACACGGCGATCGTGAGAGTCTCTTTGACTGAGCATTTATGATCGCACACATCACAGGAAAGTTGTTAATATGTCAGTTCATAAAATAATGTCTTGCGGATTCTTCCCTGTAAAATCATCCATCAATTTTAAGACTGCTTGCTCTCTGTCTGTAGCACTGTTCATCGTAAGCCTCAAACGTGGCTGAAAGAACTCAAACGTACATTCAGTGCATAACCCCTTCTCCCGAGATCTGTAAAGGGGGCCAACCCGCAAGAGGACTGCAAGCAGTTCCAGGCAATTTATGAGCCACACAGTTTGTGCACCTTTCTGATGCTTTCTGAGGTGTCAAACGTCAGATGTCTGTTGCACAGGGCTCTCCAGCCTGTGTGGGACACATTTAAGGTGACAACTTAGGCATATGACCATCTTGGCAAGTGTCAAACATTTCTGATAATACTCACTTCAACTCCAATAGCTAGCATGGCTTAAACTACAAAGCGTCATTATGAGGAAAAGGTGACCATGTTGCCAAGCATGATGAGGGACCCTTGGGCTGAACCAGCACTGGAGAAGTCTCATCTGTAACAAGCCTAGAGGGGTGATGGCGACTGCAACAGCCATCAAGCCCAGTACTCGCTGGTACTGATGCTATGGCAGGGTTCTCTGCAGCTTGAACCTTGTCAAGTTAGGAGATTGGACTGAACTCATTCGTCGATCAGGTGCCAAAATGGTTACTGAATCGTGTTTCATTCCTAGGTCCTGGCATACAGACAACAGCAAAGATAGAGAATAGTTTTCTTATTCCCGGCATATAGCGGGGGGTACTGATACTGCTCCACAGGGTCTATCCAGCATGCATGCCTTGCAACGTGGTCTAAGTCCATGTTTTGACATGTCCGTCTTCTGGCATGGTGTCAACAACAGTAAAAACAAGGCTAACCATCCTGTGTTACTGTGAAGATGTCAAATTCTTGTTCCTGACTCACAATGGCAGGGAAAACAAGAAGTGAATTCCTGAAAATTTTAGCCATAGGTGTCACTCCCTTGACAACTTGCCGCCCATAGACCTGCCAATATCCTGGGCAGAGATCTTGGTGATCGCAGTGCCAATTCGTGGTATGACGCTTTTAACAAGCACTGCAAAGGTGGCTGCACCAGAGATCTTAACTCTCGCTGAATTGGGAGAATGTTGTCAAAATGTTTAACTCTGGAAAGAGCAGCACTCAAAGGTGTGCCCACACAGCTTTTTTCAATGGCAGGGTTCTTTCTAGCTTGAATCTTGTCAAGCGTAAGAGAATGGACTTCACACTATAGTCCATCATGTGTGCCGACATGGCAACTGAGTCGAGTTTCATTCCTAGGACGGAAACTTACTGACTAGGGACCAACACACTTTTTGTCCAGTTGAACCCGTTTTTAAAGCTCAAGTGAAAACCTCAAGCAACTCAGTGTCAACCCCTAAATCTCTGACAAATGTGAGCTTATCATGCACACCACTTTGACTGTGGGGTGCAGATAATCACGATCAGGTGAAGATGATTGATGTGGAGAAAAAGAAGGCTCGCAACGCTTGAGCTGACGAGAAACCCTCCTAAAATCTCCACGCCCTGTAACCTATCCTCTCGTGTCTCACTGAAACGGTCCCTCAGGAGCTGCAGAGGAGGGTTAACAGAAGGAGAGGGGAGTGGCTTTGGCTTTCAGAATGAAAGCGTTTAGCCGAGAGTGAAGCGTGTTGAGTTTTATGTGTCCGACATGAACACAATCAATCTCAGCGAGTGCTGTGTCAGCGAGGGCTCAGTTCAGGCTTTATACAGCGCTCATACTAAATGGGAAAACTGCTTAATATGTAGAAAAACAAGGCAGGCAAACCCTCCTAAAATCTCCATGCTCTAAATCCCCTTCTCTTGTGTCTTACTCATACGGTCCCTCGGGAGCCCCACAGGAGCAAGCGGGAGGAGCGACTTCAGCTTTCAGAACGAAAGCAAGCCGCTAGATCCAAGCGTCTTGAGTTTTATGTGCTCACATTGAATGCAATTAGTCCAATGAGCACTGTTAGAAAACAGCTATTTGATGCAGGTCAACAGCGAAGCGTTGGTTTAGGGTTCCAGAGCACAAGAGATGTCTACGCTGCCCTGACAAAGGAAAATTCTGATGGTGTGATGCTAATACACTCTGGCTAATATGCTCATGATGACATCAACATAGGCGGAGTACCAAGCTTCACCAGCCAATCAAATTGCTGTGATGGTATAAGGTTTCAAAGTCACCCTCTTGAAGGGTGCTTCCACAGTGTCAGCTTCTGACGCAGCGTAAAAGTTACTTTCTTGAAAGGGAACAAAAGCTGAGTTGCAAGATGCTGATGAAAAGAAAACTATGGGTTTGTATATAATAGCATTTGTGTGCTATAAGATGCAGTACATACTGTATATGTAAGTGCTTGTGTTCTGTAGTTAGAGACTGAATGTGTAAATGTCACTGATAGAATTATGATGGTTAATACAGGCCAGAAAACCTAATCTCTTTATCAGCAGGCATTCAATCACACACACACACACACACCCACACACTGTTTTAGAGCTGAATAACTGCGGCCCAGTGAAGCATATAATAAACAGTGTCAGATCTCATCCAGTAAAAACAAAGTCTTACAAATCATCTGACCCCATCTTTTACACATACACAAACACAACAGGTGCCTCTGACACCACTCAGTAATGCTATGGTAACTGTATGATAATTACTTCTTGCTACTGGTGCAGGTTTTAACACCCAGTTAATGTTATTTAGTGATTTTAATTAAGATCTCTTCTCTATTTTAGAAAGTAATAATGTGGTAAGTTTATTTAATCAAATGTTAATAACTAAAATCCAATAAATGTGGAATTAACTCATAGTGATGACTAAGTCCATGATGTTCCTGAGCAGAGATAGGTCAATTCAAAGTGTTGTAAATCAGCTTTATGGAAATGTGTCTGTAGGTGGCAGACAAGTAGATAGGCAGAAAGCGCAAATAACTTAGTGATTTCATTAGTTACAATTGAAAAGTTTAATTTAGTACCAATGTTCAGTGTATTTACATAACTCACCAACAGTATTACAGTAGGCAAATCAATTGTTTAGCCCTCGACCTATCCTGTTACACTGAAATGACTTCCGAGTGCACTAAAAATTCACTTGCACACTCTCTCAGACACGCACTTACAGTACTGTATATTTACACTAAATCACTCACTCACTCACTCATTGATAAACTCTTATTCACTATTTCTCACTTATTCACTTACTGGTGTATTCACTCACTTATTTTCAGTGCATCCGGAAAGTATTCACAGCGCTTCACTTTTTCCACATTTTGTTATGTTACAGCCTTATTCCAAAATGGATTAAATTCATTATTTTCCTCAAAATTCTACAAACAATACCCCATAATGACAACGTGAAAGAAGTTTGTTTGAAATCTTTGCAAATTTATTAAAAATTAAAAACGAAAAAAAATCACATGTACATAAGTATTCACAGCCTTTGCCATGACACTCAAAATTGAGCTCAGGTACATCCTGTTTCCACTGATCATCCTTGAGATGTTTCTACAACTTGATTGGAGTCCACCTGTGGTAAATTCAGTTGATTGGACATGATTTGGAAAGGCACACACCTGTCTATATAAGGTCTCACAGTAAACAGTGCATGTCAGAGCACAAACCAAGCCATGAGGTCCAAGGAATTGTCTGTAGACCTCCGAGACAGGATTGTATCAAGGCACAGATCTGGGGAAGGGTACAGAAAAATTTCTGCAGCATTGAAGGTCCCAATGAGCACAGTGGCCTCCATCATCCGTAAATGGAAGAAGTTCGGAACCACCAGAACTCTTCCTAGAGCTGGCCACCTGGCCAAACTGAGCGATCGGGGAAGAAGGGCCTTAGTCAGGGAGGTGACCAAGAACCCGATGGTCACTCTGACAGAGCTCCAGCATTTCTCTGTGGAGAAAGGAGAACCTTCCAGAAGAACAACCATCTCTGCAGCACTCCACCAATCAGGCCTGTATGGTAGAGTGGCCAGACGGAAGCCACTCCTCAGTAAAAGGCACATGACAGCCCGCCTGGAGTTTGCCAAAAGGCACCTGAAGGACTCTCAGACCATGAGAAACAAAGATTGAACTCTTTGGCCTGAATGGCAAGCGTCATGTCTGGAGGAAACCAGGCACCGCTCATCACCTGGCCAATACCATCCCTACAGTGAAGCATGGTGGTGGCAGCATCAAGCTGTGAGGATGTTTTTCAGCGGCAGGAACTGGGAGACTAGTCAGGATCGAGGGAAAGATGAATGCAGCAATGTACAGAGACATCCTTGATGAAAACCTGCTCCAGAGCGCTCTGGACCTCAGACTGGGGCGAAGGTTCATCTTCCAACAGGACAACAACCCTAAGCACACAGCCAAGATAACAAAGGAGTGGCTCCGGGACAACTCTGTGAATGTCCTTGAGTGGCCCAGCCAGAGCCCAGACTTGAACCCGACTGAACATCTCTGGAGAGATCTGAAAATGGCTGTGCACCGACGCTCCCCATCCAACCTGATGGAGCTTGAGAGGTCCTGCAAAGAAGAATGGGAGAAACTAACCAAAAATAGGTGTGCCAAGCTTGTAGCATCACACTCAAAAAGACTTGAGGCTGTAATTGGTGCCAAAGGTGCTTCAACAAAGTATTGAGCAAAGGCTGTGAATACTTATGTACATGTGATTTTTTTTTTTCGTTTTTAATTTTTAATAAATTTGCAAAGATTTCAAACAATTTTCTTTCACGTTGTCATTATGGGGTATTGTTTGTAGAATTTTGAGGAAAATAATGAATTTAATCCATTTTGGAATAAGGCTGTAACATAACAAAATGTGGAAAAAGTGAAGCGCTGTGAATACTTTCCGGATGCACTGTATGCAATTATTCTTACTCTTACTCGTTTTATTCTTAGTCTTACTCATTTACTTTCTCTCTCTCACACACTTTTTTTATTCACACACATATATTCATTTATTTACTCCTGCAATCATTCCCTCACACACTTACTCACTCATTGACTCACCTCAGCCAGCGCCACAATAGCCGAGTTTTCCAGTGATTTTCAGGTGTGAGCTGTCACACAGTGAGAGCGAGAGAAAGAGTCCTAAGAGCAGAGGAACAGTTCAAAGGATTTATTAACAATAAATTGCAACTTAAACTGTGCTGGCAAAGACTGGAGAACCCGGCACCGGCTGCAGTAGCATGGGGAGAAGCTCGTGGATGCCAGTGCGCCATGGCCGCGCAGTGGGGAGATCTGTGATGACTCTGTGAATAGTGTGTGAGGTGCAGAGAACCAGCGCACAGCAGACTGGAAGGCACTCACTCTCCCGACACACAGGCAGAGACGGGCAGCCAAACAGATACACAAGACAGGAGCAACTAGGCAGAGAGAGTGAGGTAAGTTACTTCACACCAAACAACAATCTAGCAAAGATACTGACAACACTAAGGGATTAAGTAGGGAGTGAATCAGCAGAAAACCAGGTGCTGCTAGCACGCTAATTAGTGGCATGATCAGCGTTCCTCTGGGAACAATCAGTGTAAGCAATGTGATAACAATTTTACCTGGTCGCAAAATGTAGTCTGTTAATTTACCTGATGAATTTTGACCTTTTGCTGACCCTTTATGCTTTGCAGAGCTAATGTGTGCTTCTAAATCACTTGCACCTTTGTTAGCAACTGACACATAAGTGGCATCTTTACATGTCATAGATTCTGCTTCCCACGGATCTCAACCTGGATGAAAGCATGGACATTTTTTGTGCAAATCTTCTGTTAATTTGCACTTTCATTTGGGCATTGTTTCCACTCACCTGTCATTTGCTGCTACTGTCAAGTAACTGTTTGGTGCCGAACACGACAGTGCTTTGCGTGTTCGCGGAGTGATTGACATGCAGGAATTTGACCAATAGTTGCTGCAAGCCTCTTATAATTGACCAAATGGTGTGCGAGAAGGCGGGACTTACAAAGAGGGGTTAAAGCAATGCAAATATGCGTGCACACACAATTAAGTATTAGACCAGATGCACATCATAATGCAACTAAAGCCGAATCCCGGACATTTTCACAAATTTAGAAATCCCGGCCGGACGCTTTTTTAAGGTCTGAAAAAGAGGACATGTTCGGGAAAAAGAGGACGTATGGTCACCCTAGAAGAATATCTCAGCTCTGTAGGTCCTCACAATGCAAGTGAATGGCTGCCAACATTTTTAAACTCCAAAATCCACATAAGGGCAACATAAAAGTACTCCAGACGACTCTGGTGGTTAAATCCATAACTTCTGAAGCAATATGATAGGTGTATCCTCAAATTCTGACTGGTATGTGAACAATTTTGCTACTGAAAACTTTGCAGCATGGTACAGAATATGCGTTCCAGTCAGAGGTTGCACTGCAAATAAACATTATCTGACACATGGATAGATATGAGTAGTAAAATTTCAGTTGTGGTTATTTTTTAACCGTCATTAGTTGCTTTTGCATAATTTCTGCATTGAAAAGTACCTATTCTCAGGGTCAAGGAGCTCTCTCTTTCTCCCTCTCATGCCTGCACTCTTGCACACACATACAGTATACAAGAGTGAAGCAACATTTCTATCTGTCAAAAAGTTGCTGACGCCGGCCTACCTTTGTCTGTTCTGCCGTGAAGATCGACCTTTATCTAATATAGTCTAAAGGCTTTATCTGCATTTTGTTGATGAATTAAAGTGACAAGCTCATCTACAGATTTCTTATCTATCCAGGTGGTCTCGGACCAATTGCTTTGGTGCAGATCCAAACGCGATTGCCGTGTTCATATATGTCTATACAAACTGAACCAAGGGAGAAAATGCACCAGGTTCTGAAACAAATGCTCCAAACGAGCCAGGTGTGAAGTGATTCATGAAGTAACTTTACCTTGTGAAAGTGCATGGTTGTGCATTGTTGTATTTATCCTCTCGAGGCTTGCCGTAGAACATGTATGTCTACATGCAGCTTTCAGTGAGTGAAGAAATTACATTTAAACAGACTGTTGTGGCTCTGCTTTCTGATGTCATTGTAGTGTAGGACAACAAGGCAGGAAAAATGCTTGGTGTCAGAATCACTATGGATTACAATCAGCGTTTGTGATGATATGCAGCTGAGTGCAATAAAGCGTGCAGATCAAGTTGACGTCTTGTTAGTTCTTCAGTAAAAGAAGAAGCTGGTCACTTGATGAGAACGCAAGAGCCCGCCCTGGCGACAGAATAATTTTTTTTAAGCAAGACTGATGTGCTTTTTCAGTTTCTGAAGCCATTAACTCAGCAGGGAGTCCCGACAGTCAAGTGATTAACGACCTCCCGTTGGCAGACGCTAATGCATGCTTCGTCAGAGTGTTTTGTGTACCTCTCTAAACCACAAGTATTAAATTTAATAAAAGAGCCACAATGGCTTCAACTTCCATAGTCATTTCCATTTTGCACCAGTTTACCCAGAAGTTGTGATGTTGTTCACATGGGACAGAAACACTGCTTTTTTTCACAAACTGTTTAGTGATATTATGATTTTTCACGTAAGTTTAATTCGCAGCTTGGATGGAAATATTGCTGTATTCTATTTCGTACTTATTTTTTACTCACTTGTTTATTGACTCGTTCATTCACTCCCTCACTCACTCATTCTCAAACTCTTTTATTCACTCTCTCTTATTTATTAATTCATTCACAGTCTCTCACTCACTATTTCATTAACTTAAAGGAATGTTCCGTGTTCAATACATTTTAAGTTCAGTCGACAGCAATTGTGGCATAATGCTGATTATCACAAAAATTTATTTCGACTCATTCCTCCTTTTCTTTAAAAAAAATAAAAAATTGAGGTTACAGTGAGGCACTTACATTGGAAGTGAATGGGGACAATAAAAGTGATTGTAGCAAATTTCTGGAGGGTTTACATGCAGAAATGTGAAGCTTATAATTTAATAAATGCACTTGCATTAATCCTTCTGTTAAAACTTGTGTATTATTTGAGCTGTAAAGTTTGTTTACATTACATCCTCATGGCAATGAAGTTGTAAAATTGGCTATAACTTTACACAGAAGTTAGTAAGGGATTTTATCACACTTAAATTATGTTTACACGCATATCCTTAATGTCTTGTGGCTATACTATTGAAAAAGTGAGTATTTTAACATTAAAAATTTGGCCCCCATTCACTTCAATTGATGTGCTTCACTGTAACCTCGATTTTTACTCTTTTTTTTTTTTTTTTTTTAAGAAAAGGAGGAATGAGTCAAATTTAGTTTTTGTGGTAATCAACATTATGCCACAAATGCTTTTGATTGAGCTTAACATGTATTGAATCTGGAACATTCCTTTAACTTAATGTGTTCAGCAGTGCACTGGAGTTCTCTTTTAAAAACTGGTTGGGGAACTTTTTTTCCCTGGCTGAGGTTCACTCTGTATCTCTCCTTTGTCTTAAACCTAGTGAGTCTCCAAAAATAACAGCTTTAATAATGGGAGCGAAGGTTAAGACACTCAGATGAATATCTGAAGCGACTCAGATTTCACCTTCGCCAGTAGAACTCACCGAAAGCATCCAGGGAGGCAGTGAAGAAAGAGCAATTTTGGCTTTGGAGTGATTAACGAAAACAGATGTTGAAGACCAAAAATACTCACGCACGTATGTCAGGTCAATTAGTTATAGAGTAAAAAAATTTTCTTCTCTCTCTTTTTTTGTTTTATTAATTCAAAGAAAACCTGCTCACAGGTATCACACTGCTGAATACACAGAGCAACTACACAGAGACATATGGAGGGAAAGCTATTGTAAGGAGGATGAGTCCTTTTCATTTTATTACAGTAAAACTCTTCCACAGGTCCATGTGGAAAAACCTTTGTAATGAGTTTCCCTAGAGAAACATGATAATTTCTATATTACTTTACAACTATGAACTGTGGACTGTGAGGATGGACTGCGAATCTCATTGTATAGCAGATGTTCTCCATGGGTACCACCAATACCTTGGAAATGATGCGAAATAATGGATGAGGTCAGCATTTTGTAAATTCTTCAACAGTTTGGTGAGAAATCAAACGTTTTTCCACTAAGCTGGTGCAGCATATTTAACCCCATGTTGTCACTTGGGAGTGAATAGAATAAGATGTTTTGCATTAGTCATGTAACCTTCAAAGAGAAATGGAAGCGTAAGTGGTAGTTTTGTCAGGGAGACTCGTGCGGTACGTTCATAATTTCCTTTAACCAATCACTGTTCACCTCTTGCTTTAAAGGTCTTCAAGCAGCCAACAACTCTGCTGCCTTCAGCTGTCAATGTGGCAATTCTTTCTATAACTTACTATGTCCGACGTCGAGTCAGCTTTGCTCCCCGATGAGCCAATTTGGATTTAATCACTGCTCCTTACCTTATATCCAGGATCAGCAGCTCCTCATCACAGCACATGTCCGCAATTCTGGAGTCTCAGTGGGATCTCGGCCCTCTTGGAATAATAATAGATTTGTTATCGAGGCATCTCCATCAACCCCGATCTCTCCAGCACGCAGGTGAACCAGCTCACATTTCAATTTTAATCAAACCTACAGGGCATAAACGCTCAGCAAATCCGGATCTTCATCCAGATCTCAGTCATGTAGGAGACTCCCTCCATCTAGCCACATCCGGAATGCATGACCCGGTGCTGGAAGGCCGTCAAAAGCATCGCATCAAGGCAGCAGTTGAGTTCTCTATCATATTCATAATTTTGCATTTAGAGGATGGTTTAAGGGTCTTAGGCTTTCTGCTGCCAATGTTGTCTGGTCATCACAAACCTCATCTGCATCAATATCACATTCAAGCAGCAATATTTCATTTCCATAGAGTATTCGGCTCTCATAGTTCATGTTTGACGATCACGCGTTTCACAGCGTGACGACCGTGCCATGGTGGGTAACTGAGTTAAGGTTCACAATGCATGATTCAGTCACTGTGTTGCATGCCTGAGTCTACCCCTATTGGGGTATCAAGATCTATTATTCTTGCATGTCATGATGCACAAGTACATATAGTATGGGGTCTACTACTCTATTCAGTTAAGATGATGCATTGTTTTGTTGGTCGCTCCTATTGCACGTAAATCACGAAGTGTTTCTTACTTCATACGTCTACTTCCGCGTTCTCCAAATAAGGAAGCACCACTTCAATCAGTGGGGACTTTCTAAGCATTGGGGCTTTATTAATGTTCCAAATTTCATAGCTCATTACGAGTTTAACAATTATGTTAGCCTAACTACATTACATCTTATTTTAAATATCAATGCATTTCGTCATGTTGCTGGTTTTACAGGCTATATCAGAGCTTTGACTTCAAACTTCACATCTCCACATACTTTAACCCCATCCAAGGCTGGGCATGGCACCCTCCTCAACAAAGCAAACATCAAGATGATTCCAATACTTATACCCCCTCAACCCGCTGACTGGCCCATTTTGGCATCATGTGAAAAATTGTATTCACTGTCTGGCTCACAACTAAGTGTAGAAGTTGTCCCCACATTTAATTCTCTGTCGGCAGACTTATCTGGATCCTTCCAATATTTTAAACTTCTGTCCATACGCACCCACTCCGATTCTCTGCTATTCCTGTGCCACTCACAGCTCCATTCTGTATGTTTAAACCCCTGCTAAAGATTTGATAAGGCATGGTATTGCCCCCTCTATCCTCAAAGCTTACGATTTCACTTGGCCTCAATATTCTTCATTTTGCAACTCTCACAAGACCCCGTTATTCCCAGTGTTAGTGTCATCTGTCTGTGCTTTCAATGCTTTCTGTTTAATGTCCGATGATTGAAACCTTCATCCATTAATAAAATGGTGGCGGGCATTCAGTTTCACACTAGATGTCATTCACCCGAATTCCCCAGTCTTTTCTCCTTTCCATCCATCTGGCTAATTCTAAGAGGTTTCATAAAAATCTCCCCTACCATTCCCGATAAATGTCTTCCTATCACTTTAAACATTCTACACCTCCTTATTTCCACTCTCAGAGCAGGTTGTTTTTCTAAATTCGATGACATTCTTTTGAAGCAGTTTTTCTCATGGCATTTTACGGCTTTTGAGGTGTGGGGAATTCAAGTCATATTCTCTAGTTTTCTTGCCTTCTCGACATTTAACCTTTTCTAATATTTATTTTTCTCCAAAAATGATTTTATTTCTTAAACATTCAAAAACAGATTGTTTAGATCATGTTTGCACCATTTCAATATCTAAATTCCCAATAATTCCTTTTGCCCATATGCCTAGATGATAAATTATCTTAAGACACAGCCTCACGCTTCAGCTGCCTCCCCCTTATTTATTAATTCTTCGGGGGACCCCATGACTCGCCACTGGTTTGCATCTCATCTTTCTGACACGCTAATACGCTGCGGTCTCTCCCCTCGAGCGTATTCTGGCCATTCCTTCAGGATAGGTGCCGCTACAGCAGCTGCTTTACAAGGACTTCCTGAGTCTTCCATTAAGACACTGGGACGATGGTCTTCTTCATCATACAAGACATACATACGACCCAACCTGCATTCAATCAACCAAGCTCAGCTCATTTTAAGAAACACATCAAAGGTACCATTTTCTTACAACTCTGGTGGTGGTAGAATCCCACACACACAAAAACCTTCCTCATACTCCTCCAAGTATTGTTATCCTTTTCAAGGGTATTGCATAAACAATGCTCCCCGCCCTCATACTTCCCCAAGCAATGTTATCCTTTTCAAGGGTACTGCACAGCAATGCTCCCCTCCCTCATATTTCCCCAAGCATTGATATCCTTTTCAAGGGTATTGCAAAACAATGCTCCCTTTCCCTTAAATACGTTTCAAGCTTTGGTTATTCTTTTCAAGAATATTGCATGACCAAACGCTCTCCCACTCAGGACTCAAAGCATTTCAAGCATTGGTTACTCTTTTCAAGGGTACTGCACAACCAATTCCCTCCTTCCCTTCATGTGTCATAAGTTTTGGTTATCCTTTTCAAGGATACAGCACGATCAAATGCTCACCCAATTCAGGGAATAAATCAGCATTGGTTACTCTTTTAAAAGGTATTGAACAACCAATGCCCCCCTCCCTTTCATGTGTCATAAACATTGGTTACTCTTTTCAAGGGTATTGCACAACCATGTTCACCCAATTCAGGGCTCATATAGATTATAAGCTTTGGTTACTCTTGTCAAGGTTATTGCACAACCAAATGCTCTAATGCATCAAAGGCTCTAATGCATCAAACATCACAAACGATGCTCCCCTCCCTCAATTTCCTCATAGCATTGGTATCCTTTTCAAGGGTATTGCACAAAAAATGCTCTCCCAAACCCCATCCCCTAACCCCCCCAACATGGTTTATCCTCACCATGTCCACAATTGCGCAAGGTTGCATATGACGAAAATGACATCATCGCGGCACTGGCGGAAGTGCGCTTTGACTTCGCTAGACCCCAATTCGCGCAGCGGTGTGCATCCCATTTTTTGTAGCTGAGCTAACAGTGCACTTGGTGCCGCATTAAAAAATGAACGACTTGTGTGAGGCAACATTGGCTATATTATTAAACATGTTCAGATACAATGCAAACATACAAAAACAAACCAAAAAAAAAAAAAAAAAAAACAACAACAAAAAAACAACAACAAAAAAAACCAATAAAAGTAGGTTAATAATAGTAATAAAATAAATAAAAGTGGTGTTTCAAAAGAAAAATATAATCTGTTAAGTTAGATAAATCAAACATTTGAACAAATATTTTTGCTTTATTATTTTTACAAAGCTTTACCATCTTATAATAACATTGCCGTTCTATCAGAAATATATTAAAATTAGGTTTATTTTCTGACCATTTCATTTTATGGATAATGAATCTTCCATAAATAGAAATAGAAGTTTTTTGCTTTTTATTACAAAGGTTCTTGAGACTTTTACATTGCCAAAAAATATTGAGGGCATAAAAAAGAACACAGATTTATGAAAATTAAGTAAATTTGCCTTATTCATGAAACACGAGCAGAACAAAATTGAGTGCAAACAGTTAGTAAAACAATTATTGTGTAAACTGTGGCATTTATTTAAATGGGACAGTTTACATAAGCATGCATTTACACACATTTGTTTTGCTTTTGTTTCATTTATTACGTGAATTTACTGCTCAGTCACTACACTGCATATTAGCATTTCTATAAGAGTTTATGTGAATGTAAGCATGAATGTAAGCATTTCAATGTACATTTTATAAGCATAAAAAATAGTAGATGTGCCTTCTACACACTGAATGTCACAGAGACTGTAGCATTGCTCTTTAGATTTAAATAGTTTTTAATAGTTTGTGTGAAAATGTTTAATACTGTAGCATATCTATATGCATGTACAAATTTATAGGAGTATGGTCAATAACTATACTATTAGCATTTTTAAGGCATGATACAAGTATTTGTCTGGTGCCTTAATATCGAATAAATCAAAACCAGATTGAAGTTTGATGCTTTTACTACAAAGGTTTTAAGTAGTTGTGTCTGACTGGTAAACTACTTCTTCTCACTACTACTTTCTGCTGATTCAGATGATATTTACTCTGGGCTGCCCCCTGTTGTTTAACAGAATAATACAACGCCTTTAGAATTTAAGGAGGTGCGTGCGCATTCTGTGGTCCTGCGAAAGTATAAACAAGGCTTGATGTGTGTGCCGTCACTGAGGTTCATGCCAAACTCACACAAAAATATAAATGAACAAGTATAAACTGTGATAGTGAACGCAAAGCACTCCAGTTTCACTTTAAACAAGCGTATAATGGCAAATATTCCTGGTTCATACACACAGTGTTAATGACACTCAGTGACACAGAGGAGGAGACGCACGCTTTCTTTATTTCTGTGGAGTGAAGAAATGATGAAACGAAATCTCAAGGTTTTGCTTCCTGACAAATAAGGGCTCATGGATTTAATCAGAGCATTAAAATAACGTGTGAAAGTGGAGAAATTAGGACAGAAATATTTTACTTATATTTATAATAAAATATTATATAAATATATATAAATATACACTGGCGGCCAAAAGTTTGGAATAATGTACAGATTTAGTTGTTTCTGAAGGAAATTGGTACTTTAATTCACCAAAGTGGCATTCAACTGGTCACAAAGTATTGTCAGGACATTACTGATGTAAAAAACAGCATCATCACTATTTGAAAAAAGTTATTTTTGATAAATTCTAGACAGGCCCGGGGCCTGGGTAGCTCAGTGGTAAAGATGCTGGCTACCACCCCTGGAGTTCGCTAGCTCGCAAGTTCAAATCCCAGGGCGTGCTGAGTGACTCCAGCCAGGTCTCCTAAGCAACCAAATTGGCCCAGTTGCTAGGGAGGGTAGAGTCACATGGGGTAACCTCCTCGTGGTCACTATAATGTGGTTCGTTCTCGGTGGGGCACATGGTGAGTTGAGTGTGGATGCCGCGGTGGGTGGCGTGAAGCCTCCACACGCGCTATGTCTCTGTGGCAACACGCTCAACAAGCCACATGATAAGATGCGTGGGTTGACGGTCTCAGACGCAGAGGCAGCAGGGATTCATCCTCCGCCACCCGGATTGAAGCAAATCACTACGCAACCACAAGGACTTAAAAGCGCATTGGGAATTGGGCATTCCAAATTGGGTGAAAAAGGGGAACCCCCCCCCCCAAAAAAAAATCTAGACAGGCCCTATTTCCAGCAGCCATCTCTCCAACAACTTATCCTTGAATAATCATGCTAAATTGCTAATTTGGTACTAGAAAATCACTTAACTTTATATCAAACACAATTGAAAACTATTTGGTTCATTAAATGAAGCTTAACATTGTCTGTCTTTGTTTTTGAGTTGCAAAGAGTATGCAATAGACTGGCATGTCTTAAGGTCAATATTAGGTCAAAAATGGCAAAAAAGAAACAGCTTTCTCTAGAAACTCATCAGTCAATCATTGTTTTGAGGAATGAAGGCTATACAATGCTTGAAATTGCCAAAAAACTGAAGATTTCATACAAAGATGTACACTACAGTCTTCAAAGACAAAGAACAACTGGCTCTAACAAGGACAGAAAGAGATGTGGAAGGCCAGATGTACAACTAAACAAGAGGATAAGTACATCAGAGTCTCTAGTTTGAGAAGTAGACGCCTCACATGTCCTCAGCTGACAGCTTCATTGAATTCTACCCGCTCAACACCAGTTTCATGTACAACAGTAAAGAGAAGACTCAGGGGTGCAGGCCTTATGGGAAGAACTGCAAAGAACAAGCCACTTTTGAAACAGAAAATCAAAAAGAAAAGGTTAGAGTGGGCAAAGAAACAGACATTGGACAACAGATAATTGGAAAAGAGTGTTCTGGATCTTAACCCCATTGAGCTTTTGTGGGATCAGCTAGACTGTAAGGTGCGTGAGAAGTGCCCGACAAGACAGCCACATCTATGGCAAGTGCTACAGGAAGTGTGGGGTGAAATGTCACCTGAGTATCTGGACAAACTGACAGCTAGAGTAACAAGGATCTGCAAAGCTGCACGTGGAGGATTTTTGATGAGAACTCTTTGAAGTAGTTTAAGAAGGTCTGAACATTTTTTTCAAATTGTAATAGTAATTTTTCATGTTATTAATGTCCTGATTATACATTGTGATCAGTTGAATGCCACTTTGGTGAATAAAAGTACCAATTTCTTTCTATGAGAGCAAAATCTGTATATTATTCCAAACTTGGCTGCCAGTGTATAAAAAAAAATGTATTATGTATTTCTAATTTCTCCGTTATCTTTAACAGATTGTTTCCTGCCAACATGAAGACCCAGTCGGTATTCTTTATATTATTTTTCCCTCTCTTTTGGGGGTCCTAGTGTTAAAAGTATTTTTGGGGTAGGCTCCTAGCCCCTGCCGTCTTCCCTGGCAGGATTTGACAGTTCACTAAAATTTTCCCGGACCGTCAGACAGGGGCTTACGCCAAAGAGACTTTACTTTATTATTTTATTGTTCATCAGTAAATTGTTATTCCCTTTATGCTATGCTGTTCAGAGTCTCTCTGATAGAAATCAAGTAATGGATAATGTAAAGCCATCATAGCAAACTAAACGCTGACATGATCAGGACTCTGACACAAAACAGAGGGGTTTAGTATCACCCTGAAGGGGCTAATTTTGCAATAATGACTGGCTAATTGTCAAATACACAGCTACTTTCCATTAAATAAATAAATAACCATGCAATATTGATTTCAATTAATACGAGAAACATATGACAGAATGACAGAAACAACAGTCAGTAATTATTAAAATAATTCAGTTTTGTGATCACTATAAAAGTATTTGACTACAGAATGCTGCAGTTGACTGATTAGAATTAAATATTAATAATAGTGGACAAAAGCTATCTTAGAAAACATGCATGGCCTGCAGGTCTGAAAATGTCAGAATTACCCACTCCTGACAATCAGCGTCCATGACAACCTCTTCAATCTTTAAATAACAGATGCTACATTTCAGAGTAGACAGCTCTCTGTCATCATCTAAACCATAGCAGTGGACAGGGACGATAAAAACAAGGAGTCACTCTGTTCTGTCTTTAAACAATAAAAGAGCTGAGACAGTGTTAATGGGTCAGCTTTTAAACATGATGGATGGTGTGTCCATGTATAGAGAGTTTCATTTGCCCAATGATGTTTTTATTCATCCAGAATGCACTGTCCACTCTGTGTTGCTGAGGTTTTCACGTAGCATTTTACAGCTAATTGAGTGGTGATGCAGCAGGCACCATGAGGATTTTACAAGTAAATTAAACTTTGTGTGCTTTAACTGAGACTCCGTGTTGAAGGTCACAAAGCTATAAATGTTTTGAGACAATGTTCTGTGTGGACGCATTAGCTGCTAACAGGCTTAAAAGGTTGAACTCCTTGACAAGTAGCAGAAACGCTGTCAAAATATATTACTGTACAGCTTCATCCATGTTGTGATGTCACAATGACTCTGTGAAATGGTTTGGTGTAGTTGAATATATGAACACACAGATGGAGATTTGAAATGGTGGAAAATGTAAATTGATATTTAGTGGCTCATATTCAAACAGATCCTGCAGTGGTAGCAAAAAGGGAGCATTAATAGTATGGTAATACAAGTAGTATGCAGCGGTAAATGGGTGTAATAAGATCATTGCTCATAATGGCTCTGCAAAAAAATCATGCACACTCTTGTCGTTTGCCTCCTGATGTGTGAAATGTTGACTCATTGGCTGCTGGCTCCATAAATCAGCTGCAATATATTTGGGTGAGAGTGTATTTGTAGCAGTAGCAGATCTCTGGAGGTGTCAGCTATGTGTGTGTTTAGGACACTGAATTAAATCTGTAAATAAATTAAATAAAAATAGGTTGTCACATTCAAACAACCATTAAAGAATGCAAATCGACAATAAACAAAAGAAGAAGAAGAATGTGGAAGTAAAAGTGAAAGTGGAAATTTTTAGTAAAAAATGACTTTAATATTGATCTGTTTCTTATATCATATCACTTTAGAAGATATGGTTTTAACCACCGGAGTCATTATGATTATGATTTTTGAATTATTTAAGATTATGAATTATGATTTTTGAGTGAACTATCCTTTTAAGGGGTGAATTCAATAAGAATGATTTTCACTTGGTAAAATTGCTGGTTATTGCACCCGATTTACTAAAGGAAGTATGCAGATCAGGCACCCACAATGCTGAACACAATGTGCACGGCTCAATTCTGATCTTGCGGGCCAGTTCTGAGCGAGTATATTGCGGAGGATTTACATTTAGTCATTTTTAGTAATTTAGCAGACTCTTTTATCCAAAGTGACTTACATATAAGGAACATAGCAAGCAATTCGTCATACAAAAGTCAACAATATCTGCAGTATCACACTGCATGTTCACAAATAGCTCTTTTCCAATGACATGAATCGGGGGTGGGTTCCTGGGCCGGTGTAAATTCTTGAACTGTTCAACATGTTTCCACTGCAGAACAGGCTGTTTTGGGGTGGAAAAACTGGTTCCGCACCAACTCCAAAAGCTTGCTGATCTCTTATGTCATGGGCAGCGGACGGGATAATGTTTCGTCGCCAGGCAAAGCACCAGTAGCTACCATCTGCAGCAAGGAGTACTTCTTTACTCTATAACAACAATAAAGAATCCACAAAAATGTCAGACAACAAAAGCGTTAGGAAACGTGGAGGAAACATGCATTTTACTTGCGATATGGTCTTCTACAGAGATCCGAGATAAACTAGAGCGATCGCAAAGGAAACAAAAAGAGTTTACAAAGATATACGGCAAGAAATTATGCACACCGTCTTCAATCTGACGATTGACCAAATCATTTACAAATAATAAAAAATAAAAAAAACTGTGTTTTTTGTTTGTATTGTTAAAATTGTTTTGTTTAGCAAGGGGAATACCCACTTAGGAACATTGCAGCTATCTTTCAAGTACACCGGTGGGATTCTCAGTGAAAACATAAACATAATATTATACAGTATGCTATGACAAAAATACAAATATAACCATCTGCAACACCAATGCTAATAACGATTCCACTGTTACAGTTTATTGTACTTAGCAAGTTAAGCCACATTAAAAAAGTTTATAGTAAATAATGTAATGAGGATAGGCTCCAGATTGCCCCGACCGTGAACCAGCCAAGCACAGGCTCGGCACAAGAACTATCGCCATTTCGGTGGAAATGCCCTAAAAGTAGCTGGAGTAGGATAGAAGATAGCACAGAAGAAAGAGACATTTTTTTTATTGTTAAATAGTAAGTGCAAATAGTGTGGATTGGTTAAATGCTCATGGAACAAATGTGTTTTCTGCTGGTTCTTGAATGTTGAGATGGTTTTAGCAGATCGTGTAGAGTTTGGAAGCTCATTCTACCACAGAGGAACCGAGAAGGGGAATGATGGTGAAATGGACTTTGTGCCCCTTTGTGATGGGACCACAAGGCACAGCTCATTCATTAACCATGGAGAGTAAGTTTGGACATAGACGTGGAGGAGTGAATTAAAGTTAGAGGGTGCTGTTTTATTGGGTGTGCTGAAGGCTAGAGTCAAAACCTTGAATACTGTATGATGCGGGCCATGGACCGTGCGTCGTGTTTCTGGTTTTACGAGCTGTATCAGAGCTTCGACTTCAAACATCACATCTTTCGCTCCACATACTTTAACCCCATCCAAGGCTGGGCATGGAGCCCTCCTCAAGAAAGCAAACATCAAGACGCTTCCAAAACGTATACACACACCCCGCTGACTGGCCCATTTCGGCATCATGTGGAAAATTGTATTCACTGTCCGGCTCACAACTGAGTGTAGAAGTAGTCCCCACATTTAATTCTCTGTCTGCAGGCTTTTCTGGATCCTACCAATATTTTAAGCTTCTGTCCGTACGCACCCGCTCTGATTCTCTGCTCCTCTATTCCTGTGCCACTCACAGCTCCACTCTCTATGTTTAAACCCTTTTGCCCCTGCTAGATTCTGCTAAAGATTTGATAAGGCATGGTATTGCCCCCTCTATTCTCAAATCTAATGATTTTGCTCGGTCTCAATATTCTTCATTTTGCAACTCTTACAAGACCCATTATTCCCAGTGCTTTCATTGCTTTCTGTTTAACGTTCGATTATTGGAACCTTCATCCATTAATAAAATGGTGATGGGCATTCAGTTTCACGCTAGTTATTATTCACCGGAATTCCCCAGTCTTTTCTCCTTTCCATCCATCTGGCTAATTCTAATTAGTATCAGAAAACTCTCCCCTACCATTCCTTATAAATGGCTTTAGACATTCTACACCTCCTTATTTCAACTATCAGAGCAGGATGTTTTTCTAAATTCAACGACATTCTTTTAGAAGCAGTTTTTCTCATGGCATTTTATGGCTTTTGAGGTGTGGGGAATTCACGTCATATTCTCTAGTTTTCTTGTCTTCTCAACATTGAACCTTTTCTGATATTTATTTTTCTCCAAAAACGATTTTTATTTCTTAAACATTCAAATACAGATGGTTTAGATCATGGACGCACCATTTCAATATCTAAATTCCTGATAATTCCTTTTGCCCTTACGCCTCGATGATAAATTATCCTAAGTCACAGCCTCATGCTTCAGCTGCCTCCCCCTTATTTAATAAACCACTGGTTCACATCCAATCTTTCCGAATGCTAATATACTGCGGTCTCTCCCCTCGAGCGTATTCCGGCCATTCCTTCAGGATAGGAGCCGCAAAAGCAGCTGCTTCACAAGGACTTCCTGAGTCTTCCATTAATACGCTGGGATGATGGTCTTCTTCATCATACAAGACATACATACATCCCAACCTGCATTCAATCAACCAAGCTCAGCTCATATTAAGCAACGCATCAAAGATACCATTTTCTTACAACTCTGGTGGTGGTAGAATAAAAAAAAAGAACACTTCCTCATACTCCTCCAAGCACTGTTATCCTTTTCAAGGGTATTGCACAAACAATGTTCCCCTCCCTCATACTTCCCCAAGCATTGTTATCTTTTCAAGGGTATTGCACAATAATGCTCCCTTTACCCTAAATACATTTCAAGCTTTGGTTATTCTTTTCAAGGATATTGCATGATCAAATGCTGACCCAATTCAGGGCTTAAATACAGCATTGCTTACTCTTTTCAAGGGTATTGCACAACCATGTTTGCCCAATTCAGGGCTCATATATATATATATCATAAGCTTTGGTTACTCTGGTAACACTTTATTTGGATGGTCCCAAGTAGATATTTAACTGACTATAAGTGACTTATCAACTGGCTTGCTATAGCTAGTAAACAGTGTTTCAACAATGTTTCAACAAACATTCAGTAGTCTATCAATAGCCTGTATAACAGCAGCAAAATAACAGCTTATCGACTAACTTGCTATAGCTAGTAAACAGTGTTTCAACAAACATTCAGTAGACTTTCAGTAGCCTGTATATAGATCTTTATTAATGACCTTTTAATGAACTGATGTTCTCAACAATAATGTAAGTAGGTCATTAATAGTGATCTATATACAGGCTATTGATAGTCTACTGAATATTTGTTGAAACACTGTTTACTAGCTATAGCAAGCCAGTTGCTAAGTCACTTATAGTCAGTTAAATATCTACTTGGGACCATCCAAATAAAGTGTTACCATTACTCTTGTCAAGGGTATTGCACAACCAAATGCTCACCCAAGTCAGGGCTCTAATGCATCAAACATCACAAACAATGCTCCTCTCCCTCAAATTCCTCATAGCACTGTTATCCTTTTCAAGGGTATTGCACAAAAAATGCCCCCCCCAACACACACACCCAGCATGGCATAAATAAAAAATAAAAGTTATTAAAAGTTTCTAATTGCTCCGTTATCTTTTATAGATTGTTTCCTGCCAACATGAAGACCCGGTTGGTATTCCTTATTTTATTTATCTCTCTCTTTTGGGGGTCCTAGTATTAAAGATATTTTAGGGGTAGGCTCCTCGCCCCTGCCGTCTTTCCCGGACCATCAGACGGGGGCTTACGCCAAAGAGACTTTATTATTTTATTGTTCATCAATAAATTGTTATTCCCTTTATGCTATGCTGTTCTGAGTTTTTCTGATAGAAATGGAAGCGTAAGTGTTTGTTCTGTCAGGGAGACTCACGTGGTACACGTCATCGGTTCATTCATAATTTCCTTTAACCAATCACTGTTCACCTCTTGCTTTAAAGGTCTGCCAGCAGCCAACCACTCTACTGCCTTCAGGTGTCAACATGGCAACCATCTCCTTCCCACCACCACCAGCAATTCTTACGCCAAAGAGAATTTATTATTTTATTGTTCATCAGTAAATTGTAATTCCCTGTTCTGAGTCTCTCTGATAGAAATCAAGTAATGGATAATGTACAGCCATCATCGCAAAATAAACCCTGACATGATCAGGACCCTGACACAAAACGAAAGGGTTTTGTATCACCCTGAAGGGGTTAATTTTGCAATAATGTCTGGCTAATTGTTAAATACACAGCTAGTTTCCATTAAATAAATAAATATATAAATGACCCTGAAATATTGATTTCAATTGGAATTATTGTATTATGTGAGAAGAAACATTGTACAATGAGACAAGAAACATATGACAGGATGACAGAAACAAGAGTCAAATATTCAGTTTTGTGATCACTATAAAAGTATTTGACTACAGAATGCTGCAGTTGACTGATTAGAATTAAATATTAATAATAGTGGACAAAAGCTATCTTAGAAAACATGCATGGCCTGCAGGTCTGAAAATGTCAGAATTACCCACTCCTGACAATCAGCGTCCATGACAACCTCTTCAATCTTTAAATAACAGATGCTACATTTCAGAGTAGACAGCTCTCTGTCATCATCTAAACCATAGCAGTGCACAGGGACGATAAAAACAAGGAGTCACTCTGTTCTGTCTTTAAACAATAAAAGAGCTGAGACAGTGTTAATGGGTCAGCTTTTAAACATGATGGATGGTGTGTCCATGCATAGAGAGTTTCATTTGCCCAATGATGTTTTTATTCATCCAGAATGCACTGTCCACTCTGTGTTGCTGAGGTTTTCACGTAGCATTTTACAGCTAATTGAGTGGTGATGCAGCAGGCACCATGAGGATTTTACAAGTAAATTAAACTTTGTGTGCTTTAACTGAGACTCCGTGTTGAAGGTCACAAAGCTATAAATGTTTTGAGACAATGTTCTGTGTGGACGCATTAGCTGCTAACAGGCTTAAAAGGTTGAACTCCTTGACAAGTAGCAGAAACGCTGTCAAAATATATTACTGTACAGCTTCATCCATGTTGTGATGTCACAATGACTCTGTGAAATGGTTTGGTGTAGTTGAATATATGAACACACAGATGGAGATTTGAAATGGTGGAAAATGTAAATTGATATTTAGTGGCTCATATTCAAACAGATCCTGCAGTGGTAGCAAAAAGGGAGCATTAATAGTATGGTAATACAAGTAGTATGCAGCGGTAAATGGGTGTAATAAGATCATTGCTCATAATGGCTCTGCAAAGAAATCATGCACACTCTTGTCGTTTGCCTCCTGATGTGTGAAATGTTGACTCATTGGCTGCTGGCTCCATAAATCAGCTGCAATATATTTGGGTGAGAGTGTATTTGTAGTAGTAGCAGATCTCTGGAGGTGTCAGCTATGTGTGTGTTTAGGACACTGAATTAAATCTGTAAAAAAATGTAATAAAAATAGTTTGTCACATTCAAACAACCATTAAAGTTGCAATTTCAAAAGTCCATTTATTTAAACATTTAGGGTGAAAAATGATTTTAATGCTGAAATATAATTCTACATTTGTAAGACTAAACATGAAAGGAATAGTTCTATAAATTCACATTTGGAACTGAAATTCTCCACCTATGAACAATTAGGTGGTGATATGCATGAAGAATGCAAATCGACAAAAAACAAAAGAAGAAGAATGTGGAAGTAAAAGTGGAAATGTATAGTAAAAAATGACTTTAATATTGATCTATTTCTCATATCATATCACTTTAGAAGATATGGTTTTAACCACTGGAGTCGTTATGATTATGATTTTTGAGTGAACTATCCCTTTCAGGGGTGAATTCACTAAGAATGATTTTCACCTGGTAAAACTGCTGGTTATTGCACCCGATTTACTAAAGGAATTATGCAGATCAGGCACCCACAATGCTGAACACAATGTGCACGGCTCAATTCTGATCTTGTGGGCCGGTTCTGAGTGAGTATATTGCGGAGGATTTACATTTAGTCATTTTTAGTCATTTAGCAGACTCTTTTATCCAAAGCGACTTACATATGAGGAACATAGCAAGCAATTCTGCGGTATCACACTGCCAAGTTCACAAATAGCTCTTTTCCAATGACATGGTTTGGGGGTGGGTTCCTGGGCCAGTGTAAATTCTCTAACTGTTCAGCACATTTCCACTGCAGAACATGCTGTTTTGGGGCAGAAAAACTGGTTCCGCACCAGCCCCAAAAGCTCCACTACTGTCATCCAGACAATCGTCTCTTCAACATGCCGAAGCTGGCTGGCTTCAGGAAGGGAGCAAGGTCCAGCAGCCAGAGGGGCAGCTACAGGAAAGGGGCGGGGTCTGACGGCAAGGGGGCGGCAATGAGTAAAACGCAAAAGGCGATGTAGGGAACAGAGATTGTGGGAGGGTTTGTCGCAGACTCAAGCCTCGTGTGCCTCCTTTTTCTCTGTATTAAACAATTTGCCTGTTCAGTACAAGCACTGTATTTACCAGGGGCTGAGCCCTCGCTGACACAGTGCTTGCTGAGATTGATTGTGTTCATGCAAACAAATGAAACTCAACGGACTTTGCTCTCGGCTCACTTTCATTCTGAAAGTTGAAGCCACTCCCCTCTCCTCCAGCTATCGCTCCTCTGCAGCTCCTTGATACAGAGTGTGGAGATATTAAGAGGGTTTTTTTTTCGCCAGCTCAAGCCTTGCACGCCTCCTTTTTCTCCATATCAAGCGGCTTTGCCTGAACTTTGCTGGAAATTAAGGGGATACTATATCTCTGGTCTCTCATTTGTGAAATATGTTTGCACTCAGGATGTGCTTGCTGTTTTTTCCCAGAGGGTGGGAAATGGGACAAAGTGGCCTCTGAGTCTGAGACCCAGTTAACACCTGATATAAGATGCATTTAGGGTGATCTGATCACAATTGGTCAGCATTAAATACAGGTGTAAACGGGGTGCATAACGTTTTGTGATCGGATCACAAAAACCACATATGGAGGTAGTCAAAAATGCATGTGACCCCACCGCAGTTGAGGTGTAAACGCTAATCCATCCTGATGCATCCCAGACAGCAGCATATAACCACCCCTCCCTGTCAATCAAACACTAAGCTAAAGCTAAAGCTACTTTGTTACTAGCAGCTTTAAATGGAAATCATCAGATCGTAAAATCTGGAAAAGCAAATACATATACCTGCACGAGAACTTCAAGGATCTTCTTCAGTGTGTCTAGAATTTACATCCAGGGACACAGATGATAAGCATCCGCAGTAAATTCAGCTATTTCAGTTAAATAACAGAGGATTATTCCTGAAATGTTGCATCTTTGCTTAGAATACATTTCAAATGCATCTGGGAGAAACAGCACACTGCTTTTTTCTCGCTTTCTTTGTCTTTTATGACTTTTTGCAGTTTAATATCATGCAGTAGTACACTGACATAGTGGTTGATATATTTTGTCATGAAATCGGAGACCATCTCCTTGAAATCTGAACACAAGTTTTCACAGGAGATGCATTTAAACATTTTATTGTTAAAAGTGCCATGCCATAAATTGGCATTCCCATCACCAAGATCTTTGGACAGGAAATTAGCAGGTCTATGGGCAGTCAGTTGTCAATGGAATGAAACCCCTGGATAAAATAGTCAGGAATTCACTTCTCGCTTTCCCCACCATTTTAAGCCAAGAACGAGAGTATGACATCTCCATAGTAAAACAGAATGGTTAGTCCTGTTTTTACTGTTGTTGACGTGATGCGAGAAGTTGGTCATGTCGCAACATAAAGATTTTAGGTGTCGCCTAGGCACCCCTTTCGGTTTCCTCGCTATTGCGAGCCGGGAAAAAGATTGTGGTGTGATACAGGTCATCTTGATGCCTGTTTTTACTGTGTTGATGCCAAGCCAGAAGACTGCCATGTCACAACACAGACTTAGACCTTGTTGCGAGTCATGCAAGCTGGATAGACGCTGTGGAGCATTTTCTTCCACATTATCTTCCACATCCTCTGTCGTTGTATGATGGGAATGAGAACACTGTTTCAGTGTATGCAGTTAGAGGTATGCCAGAAGTCTGCCACTCCACAGAATGACTGACAGACCTTTTAGCGGCTGCATGAGGCACAAACATGTTTACAAAAATTAGCAAATATCCAGCTTAGCTGACTCAGTTGCACTGAGCAACCACCCACCAATGGTGGGTGCCATTCAGCTGCCTGTGGTCACGCTCTGGGCACAGTCAAACACGACTATGCACTTCAGTTCGTAAGGTGACCGCCTCACTTCAACTGTATTCTATCCTACATCCATATGGTGCGGCATTCTTAGAATATCTCCTTTCCAAAGATGCAACAGTACCAGCGTGCAAGGCACAGAACGACTTATACTGCTGCTAATTTTCTGGTCACCAAGTAGGAGTTGAGGCACTTGAACTGGACACTCAAAAGTCTCCATTCAAGGTAGTTACTCAGAGACAGATTTTGTCTTATGCCCGTCCACTGGACTGGTTTGAGTCAAGTGATTTGCAGACGCATACGTGCAGATACCCTTTGCTGCAGGCCATTCTTGAGATTTGGCTTCAGGTTGACTGCATTCCAGTTCAAGGTCCTACCCTTCTGGTTGTCCTTGGCCCTTCGCACATGTATGAAATGTGTTATTGTGGCACTCAATCCGCTGAAGCTGAGTGCGTCTGTGTTACCTCGATGATTGGTTGTTGATAGCTCAATCGTATGTAAAAGCGTGTAAGCACAGAGATCTGTTGCTTGCGCAGTGGGGCCTCAAGGGCAAATGGACAAAGAGTGTGAGGGCCCAGTCAGCAAGTTTCATTCTTAAGAATGAAACTCGACTGGTAACCATGTCAGCCATTCAGTTCAGTCATTTATGTTCAGTCCATTCTACTACACTTGACAAGGGTCAAGCTGCGGAGAGTCCCTGCCATAGCATCAGTACCAGCGAGGACTGGGATTGCAACAGATGAGACCTCTCCAGTACTGGCTAATAGCTCGAGGGTCCCTCATCACGCTTGATAACACGGTCACCTTCGCCTGATAAAGATGCGTCCCCAGTTAGGCCACGCTAGCTATTGGAGGAGAACCAAGTTTTATTACACAGATGGTCAGATGCAAAAGTTGTCACCACGGACATGTCCAAAAATTGATCTGGCACCTGGACAGGTGCACAAACTGTGTGGCACATAAATGGCCTCGAACTGCTTGCAGTCCTCTTGGCTCTGAGAGATTTTTCGTCAGACGTCACAGTTCACGTTCTGATTCATACGGACAATACTGCAGTTGTGGCATATATAAATCACCAAGGAGGAGTATGGTCATGCCCATTCTTGAACCTGGCTAGCAAGTAGAGGCAAATATCCTCTGAAGCAAGTAGATGTTGCATAACTACTGATTTTACTACTGATCTAAACCCTCAATTAGTTGAGAGGAATTGGGAGGTAATTGGGGAAGCCGAAAGGCACCTGTTTGCCTAACTGGAGACCACACATTGTCACCTCTGGTACTCCATGACAATTCAAGCTCCACTAGACTTGGACACCTTAGCTCACAGATGGCCAGTGAAACCCAAATATGCATTTCCCTTATCCACTTGCTACATCAAGTATTGTGCAAGGTATGGTACAACAAGAAAAGAGTAATACTAGTTGCACCAAGATGGCCCAGCTGCCACTGGGTCCTGGAGGTGGTTGAGCTGTGGATGCCCCCCTGGGAAATTCCTTTGAGGAGGGATCTGCTCTCGCAAGCTTAAGGCATGATCTGGCATCCTCAGCTAGAGCTATGGAGACTGTATGTCTGGCCTCTGAATGGGGCTCGTCTGACACAACAGAGTTGTTGCAATTGGTGCTAGGCACTATACAATTTAAATGTGTATGTCTTGTATTTTTATCTTAACCCTGATGAAGGCCTACATGCCGAAATGCATTGGTTTGTGTTATTTATTTTAAAGTCCAATAAAGTTTATCACTACAAGCATTGCTTGATTCCTCTGCTCCAGGCATTATACTACAGCAAGGGCCCCCTCAATGAGGCAGCTGTATGCCTTAAAATTTTAGATTTTTTGCTGATTGTTGTTCCTCCCGGGCTGAGGACCTCACCTTGTGCAGAAGGTACTCTCCTTCTTGCTTGAGCGATTGAATGCAAGACTCACTCCATCCACGCTCAAGGTTTACGTCACAACCATAGCGACCACTCATGACCTCTGAGGGCTTGTCTATAGGCAAAAACCCACCAGTCAGCAGATTTATGCATGGTGTGAGATGGCTAAGACCCTTTTCCTCGCTACCAGCTGTGGTGTTAAATGCACTTATGGGTTCCCCGTTTAAACCACTAGACACAGTAAGCATTGCATACTCTCTTTGAAGACTGCTGATAATTGCTTTGGCATCAATCAAACATGTTAGGGACCTTCAGGCTCTTTCGGACAGAAACTTTTGCTAGGGTTTGGACCTGGCCTGTCAAAGGCCATTTTCATGCCCAGAGGAGGTTATGTGCCCAAAACACTGGTAATCCCTTTAGGGCTCAGGTTGTAACCCTGCAGGTGTTCTCTCCTCCTCTGAATGAGTTGGACAAGGCTTAGAGTCTGCACATGCTCTGCAATGAATGGCATTAGGCATGAATATTGACCGAACAAGTCAATTTAGGGTATTTGAACAACTCTTTGTTTTTTTTGGAGGCCACTCAAAGGGTTTGTCCGTCCCCAAGCAAAGGATCTCCCACTGGGTTGCAGATGCTATTGCGCTCGCTTACGATTCGCAAAGCATACAATGTCCCATGGGCATAAAAGATCATTCTACCAGCATTATGGGCTCCTCCTAGGCTTGGGCAATGTTTGTGTCAAGAAGACTTATGTCTGGCTGCACATTGGGCTTCCCCTAAAATCTATGCAATGTTTATAACCTGCATGTATCTTCCCTAACTTCCCAGATCTTAACAGAGGAAGAAGGTTGATCACTGACCAATTCGTTGGTTGATCACTGCCTGGCCAAACAAAAAAAAGTTGCCGTTTGGATTTAAGGCAGTGTTATGATCTGGGGTTGCTTCAATTGGCCAGGTCAAGGCTCAGCAACGTTATGCTGCAATAAAATGAAGTCAGCTGACTACCTGAATGTACTGAATGACCAAGTTATCCCATCAATGGATTTTTTCTTCCCTGACAGCACGGGCATATTCCAGGACGACAATGCCAAGATTTATCATGCGCAAATTGTGAAAGAGTGGTTCAAGGAGCGTGAGGAATCATTTTCACACATGAATTGGCCTCCACAGAGTCCTGACCTTAACCCCATTGAAAGTCTTTGGGATGTGCTGGAGATGACTTTATGTAGTGGTTCGACTCTCCCATTGTCATTACAAGATCTTGGCCAAAAATTAATGCAAAAATGTTGTGACGTTGCATAAGGTAGTTGAAACAATGCCATGACGAATGCATGCCGTAATCAAAGTTAAAGGTGGTCCAACAAAATATTAGAGTATGCAACTTTTGTTTTGGCCAGGTAGTGTATGATACACACAGTGTTATAGGGTTAAGAAATTTTTTCATTTAACTTTTGAAGGGGACGTTTCTTAAAGGCACCACTTTAGGTATTGTATATATCATATATACATTCCCTAAAGTGGTTTCTTATAAATTAATAAATAATAAAATAATTAAAAATCATAACATTATAACTTTCTACCAGGTTTTATGCATCCTTAATCCTACCCTGTTGCATAGGTTCAACTCAATGATGCAACAATGGATGCAATGCCAATTTGAGCATCAGCTAAATATTTACCTCTAGATTTATATGTATATAAGATTTTGTAGACTGTATTTAGGTTTAACATGTTGATTTAAAAATGTATTTAGATTCAACATTAATGTGTATCTTTTAAATATGTACTTCATATATATAAAAAAGTAATTTTTGATTTTCTTTAAACTTAATAAAAAAAAAAAAGGCATGTTTTAGCATGTGCAATTGTAAATTATGTGTCTCTGCTGTGCATATACAGTATGCATTTATGTTTCTCTAGCCCCAGGCAGACATTGCCTCAGAAAACTTACTCTTGCATGCAATGTTATTGTTTTTTATTTGTCTTTTACTGAATGTTTGTTTGTTTTTGACAGATCTGTCAAATAGTATCATTGTACTGCTCTGGGCTTTTGTATGAATTTGTCATTTTATTGGAAGCACTGTCCCCTTGATGATAAAATAAGGACAATAATAAATAAATAAAGTAATTCATTCTTAATTACAAGCATATTACCAGTCATATGACCTGTCTTCAGACAAGCAATGTCATGTATTTTGCAGTCTGGCATAAATTTAGCTAATAATGCATGGGGTTTGTGCAATCATACCCAGACCACTGTAAATTCATGATTTCATAGAAGATCATACAATAAAGAGAGTAAAACATATTACTCATTTTTAAACATTGAGATTTGTGATAGAGGTGAATACAATATATAGTCAAGAGAGACAGAAGGATGTTAAAAACACAAATCTGTTTCATTCTTCCAGTCAGTGGATTGCTTCTACCAAATGCAAACTGCACATTACGAGGAAGAGCTCAGTTTTCTTTGGCCCGCAATTACAGTGTCTTTTCCCAGCAACATCAGTAAGTGATGGATCTTACAGGACATGGTCTGCCACAAGGAGGCTTTGGTGCCTTCACTCAGATAAATTAAACAATCATGCTCTCAAGACCTGTCTGAGACTGGGCTGTACACACACACATGTTGGTGCAGCTATCATTATGAGGACTCTACATAGACATAATGATTTTTATACTGTGCAAACTATAGATTCTATCCCCTAACCCTAACCTTACCCCTAAATCTAACCCTCACAAAAAACTTTCTGCATTTTTACATTTTCAATAAAACATCGTTTAGTATGTTTTAAAAGTGATTTGAATTATGGGGACATTAGAAATGTCCTCATAAACCACATTTATAGCATAATACCCTTGTAATTACCAGTTTATAACCTAAAACAAAAGTCCTCGTAAACCACTTAAATTTGCCAACACACACACACACACACACACACACACACACACACACTCTCTCTCTCTCTCTCTCTCTCTCTCTCTCTCTCTCTCTCTCTTGTTCTGTCACTGGCTTGCTAACTTTGTGGTCTGCTACAGTCTGGAGTCATTTGCTTTTGAGGTTTACAGTAAAAGCTGTGATGTGGTGTCTGTGATTGTGTGTGTGTGTGAAGTGGTTATAAAACATATTCTTTAAAACAAACTTCATCAAAACCAAAGATAAACAGAATTTGTGTAGCCTGTATGCCTTATATCACCCTGAGATGCCGAAAACAGCAAGCCTGGCTTTTGCCCTTTGTAAGTGTACATATACAGTATATGAATGTGTGTGTGTGTTTGTGTGTGTGTGTGTGTGTTTATGTGTATTTGTGTGTGTGTGTGTGTGTGTGTGTGTGTATGTATGTGTATGAAAGACAGATGAAAACAAAAGGCGAGTAAGTTGGAGCAACGTTATCGGATTTCAGGAATAAGCACCTGATTCCTATTCTCCACACATTCCTGCCTTTTGGTTTAGTCACTGGCAAATCCCTCTCTTATTCAACCCTCTCTCTCTCTCTCTCTCTCTCTCTCTCTTTCTCTCTCTCTCTCTCTCTTTCTGGAGTGGCAGTAATTGATTCAGCTTTGAGATGAAGGGTTGAGAGAAAAAAAGGGAGCTCCTCTACTTTTCCTTTGATTTTTAATTCCTCTTTTCCCTCCTCCTCTTTGATTATCGCTTTTATTCTTTGCGCATTGCTGTCTGTGACAGTCAGAATTGATTTTTAAAGCAGATTAAAGGTTTCTTTGCACATGTGTGTGTACATGCTTGCATATTTTTATGTTTGGTTTACATGTGAGTGAGTATGCATGTATGAAGGTTTTCAATGACATGCTTGTCTGATCAGATTACTACCTTTGAAACAATGATCAACACCTAAATAAAAGGACACAGAGAAACAAAGGAGAGAGTAAACAACAGTGCTTTTTAATCAAAACAGAAACAAAGTCTATTTAATGACGAACTGATTTGTAGTAGCGTACAGACAACCTAAGAATTCATACTTTCAAATGATGACAATAATCATGACATTTTTAGATTTTTCTAGATGGCATTATGAATGACATAGATGGGTAGAGTAACACCCAAAAGCTTTTGGAAACTTAAGCCACCTTCTAAAATGTATGAACTTCATTTAATATCAAACCATGCAGCATCACCTCTGGCAACAAATGTTGCTAGACCTTTTCTCAGAACTAAGTTCACTTTTCTGAGTATAATTGAGATTTCTTCTAACCAAATGGTCCCAGTGTACGTTTTATTTGTTGGATGAAGTCAGTTCCCCTCAAGTTCACACAGGTGCCCCTAGCAGTAACAGGTGTAGTTCATTACATTAACAATGGCCATGTTCCACTAATGTATGACATCTAGACAGTGTCCAAACATTTTTGAATGTCAAAGTTCACATGGCAGTTCATAGCCCCCTCATTTCCCCTTAACTGTTTAAATTAAAGATAAAGTGTGTAAATTGTCCAATGTTAAAAACTTTTATCCTATCTCAAAGTAGTATGAAGACATTCGTTTCTTGATTCTTGTAAAAAGTGTAAATGCTGTTGCTCAGTAGTGCTATTAAAAATTTAACTGGTTCTCACTTGCAGGCATCTAATACTGCCGCTTGTGCAAGAGTCCTGCACAACAGTATGTGGACACCAATAGCATCCTCTAGCATCTGTAATGTGATGTGGCCGGTAAGCCCACTGCTTTCAAAGAGAAACCTTTGTAGATTAAAATTATTAACCAACCGGTAAACTACACACACATGATTTTGGCATATCAAAGGTAGTAAAGGCTATCCTGCCATGAAAAACTGACCAGATGAAGGTATCTTAGTAGTCAGGATGTGACGCAAATATTGGATTTGGACGTGCCTTGATGCTTGCTTACTGCTGTGAGATGTATTGCAATGTTTTTTTTTTTTTCTGATTCAGTTTTTACAGGCTCTGTTGACATTTCCTGGTGTGTGTGTGAGTGAGACTGTGTGCTACTGTGAGTGTGCTTTGTGGAGATACTGATGGTTTGTGATGTTTCTGTCAAGTAGATTTACCAGACCACACGTCAATCTGTTAATGTGTGAAAACCAGTGAGACATACACATTTGTCATCCAAACACATACAGAGTGAGCTCTGATTATTGCTGTCATTAGCAGCTGGTTTGAATCCTTACAATCTAAGCAAACTACCTAGTGGTGGGAACAGTTGCCAACGGTTACCATGCCGAACAAATGCAATTCTTTCACTCTCATATTTTCACTTTCACTCTTATTTCCTCCAGCATTATTTTCTTATGTCTCTTTTTCTTTTCCTCTTTTAGTCAACATCTACCACAAATATAAAGATGTGATTTGACAGAAGTGGTTTATATGTGTAGTGTAGCGTTGCAGAACTGATGCACAGAGACGGGATGTGTCTTGAGGTGAATACAAATGTGTGGAGCATCTTTAGGCTCTGTAATTTATAGCAAAGGACAGCATGACCAGCAGGAGACACACATCCACGGGTATGAGGAAGTGGAGCTGTATGTCAGTATGTGTTGAGGTTTATGTCTGTGTTTAAGGTTTGCATGGTGTTAAAGGTCAGGTCAAGTTAAGTTTTATTGTTGTTTTTTTTCATCACAGATTAAGTGTATAAAATATTGCCATATATAGTTTCTCTGAAACCACAGCATGACAGGTAACAAGGTAATAGCTGACCCTTTATATCCCAGTAAACAACCATATAAAGAGCAATAAATAGAATAAAGAATAAGAGGCGCATTCAATCACATTCCACTTTGATGTCCCATCACTTTTTGTTGTTTGAAATAGCCTATAAATTACAGCAATGCCATTATTTTGAAAAAAGACACAAAAAAAAAAAGACAAAAAAAGTTGAATTGATATTTAATTGATTATAGTCAAAACAATGTTTAAGATGTTATTATTAGCTATTTTTAATGGCCAATAATGTAATGTTTAGCTGTGTGCAACTCTGTTACCATATTATTTAGCAAAGAAATGTAACAGGTAAATAATCTCATTCCATTTCTTCTTTTTTTCTTTTTTGTTTTTTACACAAATTTGTGTTGACCTGTCAAGCTTAAGCTTCAACCTTATACCCAAATTACTGTACAAAAAATAATGAACAAATATTTAATTCATTTATGCAAAAAGTTTATCAATATCTATGATTACCTACTGACTGACAGCTTAATTTAAACTTAATTTGCAATCCTGTTATTTAAACCATGCTACCCATTTTTTTAAAACAATTTTTATGAATGGTTTTCTATTTAATTTGGATGTTTATTTAACTTTTATTGCTGGAAAAGAACAAATGACACCATTCAGGGTTTTACACTGTATTTCGACAAATACAAACACAAACTGCATTTGCAAACCTTTCTATTCAAAATTAATAGAAAATTAAAAAGTTTATATAATATTTGA
Organism: Myxocyprinus asiaticus; assembly: GCF_019703515.2. NCBI lineage: Eukaryota > Metazoa > Chordata > Actinopteri > Cypriniformes > Catostomidae > Myxocyprinus > Myxocyprinus asiaticus. Next base: position 2,862,105 of record NC_059351.1, on the reverse strand, counting down.
CCTCATGAGGTTGACGGTCATTTTATAAAGGTCAAGCACCTATATTCACTGACCATTTGTTAAAAAATAATTATTTAAATAGAAAAGCAAAAATATGTTTAAAAGAAAAGTTTTAAACCATATTTTGAACCCTATTCGTTTTCTTTAAAGAATTGTAATGACATCTGCTTCAGACAGACAGTTCGGTTGCACAAACGGGGCACATGAAAAGTTTTGTGGTTGATGATAGAACCAGATAAGTACCTCCATGAGGTTTGATTGAATCCAGAGAAAAACTGCATTGTTTGTTCAGTACACATCGACTTTCAAAAAACTCAACAATGTCATTTTCAGTTAAAAGCTCTGACATCATCTGTTATGTCAACTGTGAACAGGCTTCTCTCAGATCTAGAAGTACATATCTGCAACAAATATCGGCATACAAAATGTGGAAATAATCAGGACGTAAATAATGTCTATTTATGTTCTAAAGTAAGCGTGAACATGTGTGTTTGTGTAACGTTTGGATTTACAGCCCAACTGTGTGAGAACTGTGACTGGCCTACAGGTAGGGGTCAAAGATCATCATCTGGTGTGTGTTACGATATGTCCACAGGTTAGACCCATTAAAGCATCTCTTTCATGCGAGCTAACAATCTAGTTATGAAAAAAGATTGTGACCCACACACCTTTCACTCACATAAGCAACTGCCAGACACTGTTTCTACAGATCTGCTTCTCTCCCATGAAACAAAAGTTTATTTTTCATTTATTTCTTTATTCGGAGCACATGATAATTAATGTATGTTTGGCACGGACAAGAATGTAGAACTCAAATATCTAGTGCCCTATTTAAGCAATTACTTCCTCCCTTACAGTACAACACTGCATTTCTATTCTGCAGAGATATATATCTCTCTGTTTATTTCTCTAATGCTCACAGACAGAGAAAAATGCTCTCACATCTGGCCTAGAGGAAACTGGCCAGCGAGTGTGTGTTTGTGTATGTTTGACATTGGTTACTCTTCCGTCGGCACTGTTTTGTCTAACTTTGATTGTCTTTCTCTGTGCGCCAATTCTGACATGTCTTTCTTTTTTTTTTTTACATGTGAACATTACTTTCACTGGCTTTCTGGGTGTCACCTTGCTCCAGGGCTGAGGGGGTTTGTGATGGAGTTGTAGCCCGGATCAAAGCCTCCTGGCTGAGTCAGTGCTCTCCCTGCTCTCCCTGTCCCTCTCAGAGCTCTGGAGGTGCTGGTACTCACAGCTGGTGCTGACTTCAGGCTACTGATGTCTGCCACAATCGGCACTGTCAACTACAATCAGGGACAAAGTGCTGAACACACGCACACACACACACACACACACACACACACACACACACACACACACACACACACACACACACACACACACACACATGTTGGTGCAGCTATCATGATGAGGACTCTCCATAGACAATGATTTTTATACTGTATGAACTATAGATTCTATCCCCTAACCCTAACCCTAACCCTACCCCTAAACCTAACCCTCACAAAAAACTTTCTGTATTTTTACATTTTCAATAAAACATCATTTAGTATGTTTATTAAGTGATTTAAATTATGAGGACACTAGAAATGTCCTCATAAACCACATTTATAGCATAATACCCTTGTAATTACCAGTTTATAACCTAAAAAAAGGGTTTCCTCATAAACCACTTAAACTTGCCCCCCCACACACACACACCTCATGTGTGTTTGTCATCAAATGGCTGTAGTAGATAATTTTAGGTTGCACTCTTTTCCACTCAAATCCTGATAACAGTCTTTGTCCATGTCCTTTGGAGACGTCAGACGGTGAGCTGTGTGTTTATTTAACATTCCAGTGGGAAAGTAAATTGCAGAACAAAGATTCCTGCGACTACCCTTAGATTTTAGCCTCAAAAACTGGAGAGGGACAGTATTTAAAAAAAAATACAAAATCTCTGAACTGAAGGATGCAAACATACACTTGACACTTTCTTCTCGTTTGCCAGGAGCTCCATATACCTTTGAATCAGTGTGAACATTAAAAACACTCCTCTCTGTTGTTTAATGCCAAATACTTTTTGTTTCTTTTTCCATTGATTTTGTATTAGTTTGTTGGGGTAATTCTTCAGATGTTATAATGTCTGGGTAGGGTACGAATACAAAAATAGAGGAATACTGCCAAATGTAACATTTCAAAACTCAAAAGTTTTTTAAGCCTTTTTTTTAAATTTTTTATAATTTTTTTTATGTTTTTAATTATCCTAGGGAACAGAAAAGTTCCCCTAATTGAAGAATCACCCATGGACCTTTGTGGGGCTCTTTAGGGTTTGAGAAGGGTGAATAAACTAGGGACGATTCCGTATACAGTACCTAAAGTGATGGCTCAATGATGTAGCTTTTCATGGGTTCATTATCTCACACACATCCATACAATAACAGTAATCTGACATATAAATATCTCTAAATCTGTTTTACCTATTGGTAATGTAGCATGCTTGCTTGTGTGTGTAAAAACAGCTAAAGACATAACTTTTCCTTGAGCCCTTTAAAAAAATAAAATAATAATAATAATAAAAAAAATTGCACTCTAATCTCTGTCTTGGCTAGTACCTTTCTAATACAATTGAAACTTTGTACTGCAGCACTTGTCGTGTTACTGTTTCTTTGATGATGAATCGCTTTTGTTGTATCCTTCCTAATTTTGGAAGTGACTTTGGATAAAAGTGTCTGCTATATGAATAAATGTCATGTATTTGTGTGTGTGTGTGTGTGTGTGTGTATGTGTTTGGCAGGCTTACAAACTGTCAAATTAGGGCCAACAAGATGACATAGAACAGCACACTCAGAGAAACTAAGTGACAATCAAACCCCCAAAGTAACTTGCAACATAGAAAAACAAATTTGAGCTGTTCTGCTCCATAGTTTTCTCACTATCCAGTAAAAAGTTTAATGCTATGTGCTTTAATCAATGCATGTCAGGCAAAGTGTCTTTGTTCAGTTTTAGAGGAATGTCCCCATATAACCTGCTCGCTGACCCTGTCAACAATGTCAGTAAGTGTTTCTTTAAATTTCAATTTGAATTTATGGTGTTTCTTCCCATAGGAAAGTAGTAATTCTGTTCTTTCAGTGGCATGCGACTTGATGTCCTCTTTCAGTTACAGTGCTTTTCTCTGCCATATGTGTTTTGTTTGTGAACACTTTACAATAAGGTTCTATTTGTTAAAATTAGTAAATCCATTAAGAATCATGAGCTAACAATGAAAAATAATATAAAATTAAATAATATTTTTCAGAGCATTAATTACTCTTGGTTAATGCTAAATTCTACATTTACAATTGTCCTTTGTTTGTTCATGTAAAGCCATCTTTACACTGCCAAGGTGGCACAGAAGCTGCATTTAAACTGGCATTTAGATGCAATTACATAGACTGTTTAGTGCTGCTCAGAGCAGGTATAAATGCATTTACACAGAAATTACAATTGCATACATCATATGATATTAATGTTTTAAATATAAAATTTTGAATATAGAAATTGAAACATAATTATGAACTATAAGCTATATCATGACAAAAACCAATTTTAAGGACTGCTCTGAGGTGGGTTAGATCAGGCTTAATTTAGACTGGCTTTTATGCTGCATTGCATCTTTACACAGAATTTTAAGCAGGCACAGAGCAGGATTAACTCAACTGTGTAAAGACGCCTTAAGTTCATAATGCATTAATGCTTAGGTTATGACTGTAACCTCTGTTCCCTGAAAGGAGGGAACTAGATGCTGCGTCAGTTGCTGATGCTATGGGGATCTCCTCCCAGGAGTGATGATCTCTGAAACCCTTTACAATCATTCTAAACAATTGGTAGATGGTGCTTAGCACTCTGCCCCTGATGCACATGTCATCACGGGCATATAATTTGGGAAGGTAATGGAGCGCATCTCTCAAACCCTTAACAATGAGAAATCAGTAGTACGGCAAGCATACGCAGTGTCTTGTTCCCTCCTTTCTTCGACGCTGCATCAGTTGCTGACACTTTAGGGAATCTATACCTTCACACTGTGTTACTGATTGCACACAAGTCACGTGCTACTAACCAACAGTGTAGAAAAGCGAAAACACAAACTCCCCTTCATATTGAAAAATGGACCACAAAGGGGTAGAAGTGAACAATGACCATAACCACTGGGTAGTGAAACACTGAGTACAAATACATACGCAAATGTAACATATGACCACAGTCATAGTGGGTAAAGCAATAGTGGGTACAGACCGATCATGCAAAAAAAAAAAAAAAAAAAAAATGCCACAAGCCAACTTTGGGTAGTAAGTATTACGTCCCCTAGGGATAGGATGCAATAAGAATAAAGAGGAATGACTCCTGCTCAACCATCACCACTACAAACCTGACTGCTTTAAAGACAGAACACTACTCATGGTTTCAAGTGTAACATCACAAACTGCATATGAAGTTACTGCTCTCAGGACTAACATAGGCAGAGAAGAGCACACTGGGTTTGGTCTGGTGCATGGCGGAGAGTCTGGAACAGCACGACCGACCCAGAGTTGTGACAGCTTGCATCTGACAAGCAGCAGCTGGATTTTATTAGGCGCGCCATCAGGAACCACCAATAGCCTGTGCAGGTGGAGCGACCATTTTGCAATCAGGAGAGTCTGAAACAAAACACTCAGTACAAACGAGACACACACACCCACACACACATAGAAAGAGAAAGAACACAAAACAGGAATGCACGGAATAACACGAGACGTAACATAAGACATACCCATTACGCAAGTGTCCAGCAGACACAAAGAAATCAACTCTCCTTCGCAGCCAAGATCTGGGAAGAGAGAGAAGAAAAACATTCAAGTTATAGAACCTGGCAAAAGTGTTAGGGGAAGCCCAGCCTGCTACCAGACAGATGTTATGCAAGGACAAACCATTTGCCCAAGACCAGGTGGAAGCCATGCCCCTGGTAGAAAGTGCCCTTACCCCTATGGGACACTGAACACCCTGCAACTCATAGGCATCCATACTGGATGCATCCATGGTAACAACTTTGCTTCTGGCCAGATGGCTGAGCGCCACACCTGTCTGAAAATATGTTTTCCATATAGCTAGCGTGGCTAGACTGCAGCGTGTCACAAGACCCAGACCCAGCACTGGAGAGGCCGCATGTGTAACAGACCCAATGGGGTAACTGTGTCCACAGCGGCCATCAGACCCAGGGAAAATATTTCAGCGGAAAAGCTCTTCCTAGCTTGAAGCTCGCCAAGCACTGGAAAATAGACTGAGTGGATTTGCCAGACAGAGGCGCCAACATGGTAACCGAGTCAAGTCTCATGCCTAATGAGGAAACCTGCTGACTGGGCACCAATACACACTTTGCCCAATTGATTTTGAGTCCCAAGTGCTACAGATGAGTGAGAAAAATGTCTCTGTGCTCTCAAGCTTCTTCCTCCGACTGTGCTAACTGCAACCAGTCGTTGAGGTAGTTCAAAACACGGACAACACTCAATTTCAGAGGAGTGAGCGCTGCATCAACAAATTTTATAAATGTGCAGAGAGCATGGGACAAGCCAGAGGGCAGGACTTTAAACTGGTATGCAGTTCTCTCAAAGGCGAATCTCAAGACAAGGTCTTGTGGCGAGGGGCTATTTGCACGTGAAAGTGCGTGCCTTTCAGGTCGATCAACACAAACTAATCCTGAGGATGTATGTGAGACAAAATTTGTCTCTGAGTGACCATCTTGAATGGATACTTCGCAAGCAAGCCTATTCAACCGCCTTACATCCAAAATGGGCTGCAGCCCGCAGTCCTTCTTGGCAACCAGAAAATAACAACTATAGAAGCCTTTCTATATGTAATTTTTCGGCACAGAATCTATTGCTTCTTTGGCTAGGAGATTTTGTACCACCAAGCACAAAATTGGCACTTCCTGTACTGCCATGGTGGAGGACAGAACAGGCGAAGTGAGGCGAACTGCAGAACATAGCCTTGTTCGACTGTGGGCAGTACCCAACTGGAAATTCACAGAAGACCATGCATAATGGGCCAGAGGACACAAGGGCCTGCTTTTGTTCACCGGAAGTTGAACGCTGCTTGTTCTAGGGGAGCGGTCTCTCAGTGATTCAGCATGTTTTGGAAATAAGCTCTTTTTTGAGTCTTTATGAATGCCTCAAGCATGCACATCAAGGTCTGACAACTTTATTGGAACATGATAATTTTTTGGCACAGAGCCAAAAAACAAAAAAAACAAAACAAAAAACAGACAGAAACAGTGTCTGGAACAATTTCTTGATCCCCGTGTTCCGCGGCAGGGAGAATGAGGGAAACTCTGCAGGGACACAGAGATGTGGTCTGGTCCTTCTTTGGAGCCAGAGTGGACAGTTCTGTGTGCTCTGATCCCCGCTTCACAATGCCAGTATCATCAGGAGAGCTTTCTCTGCCCAGAAGGATTCTTGCTGCTGGGATGGGAGCCTTAAGCACAATTTTATGCCTAGGCCATGGGCGTCGATGTCTAACGTCTCCAATTTCATGGGAGCTGGAGCTCCTTGAGTACTGACTTTGACAGGGCGTTGCCTCCGGGAAGAGTGCAACCAAGCCACCACACCTCGGCAAAATTTGCTTAAATGCCTACAACTGCTTCTTGGCTGCCTGGAACCGTTCAGTCAAAGCCTCCATGTCGTCACCGAAGAGTTCCTGTTGCAACACTAGGCCGTCAAGCAGCGCAGTCTTGTTCCTGTCATGTATCTTTGTGAGGCTGAGCCAGAGGTGACGTTCCAAGGATACCAAGCTATCCATAGACCTACAGATGGACTTGGTAGAAATTTCGGTAGCCTGGAGTGCTAGAACAGTTGCGCAATGCAGCTATTTAAATAGCTCGGGGTCTGGACCATTTTCATCCATCTCCTTAAGCAGGTCAGCCTGATAGGCCTACAGCACCACCATGGTGTGCAGAGTAGAACCAGCTTGACCCGCTGCCATGTAGGCCAGGCAATACAGCTTAGACTGAAGCATCTTATCGAGCTTTTCACCACTAATCGAACCGAGAATGTTCAGGCTCACCAGGTGTGAACCTCATTCTAGAGTTGTGGTACTCGAGTTTGGACTTGTCACGGACTCGAGTCTTTGAGACTCTGGATTTTTTTCCGAGTCCAGCCGAGTCTGTGACATTTGTGGAAAAAATAAAAAAATAAATAACAAAACATAAATTAATGAACACATCTCTGTCTGCATGCAGCTGTATTAGCCCCTTAAGTCATAGAGTAACCAGAGTTGTTTCACTGTGTTTAAGCAAACACACACACACACACACACACACACACACACATATACGCAAGTGCACAGGCACACTCATCAGTCAACTACTACACTTAAATATTACTACAGAGACTGTTGTATAACATCGACTACCGAGGTGGCTGGCATGACGAAAACATAAAGACGGGTTTGTATCCAATGTAATAGAAACTAAACAAGGCAGTTGTGACAACTGGTAAAATTGCATGTGGCGTTTGTGCAGCCAGGACAGGGCTCGCATTGCGGTTTCATCATGGTTAAAAACTTAAAATCAAGAACTTCATTGAGTCAAGTCAACCACATCATGTCTCTCACAATTTACTAAAAATAACATATTGAAATTAAAATACATACAAATAGTATTAATATTGGATATTAAGTCTTTTTAGGCATAATGTATCTACACATGTAGGCTTCTGTAGTCTCTTGTGGTCCACGCAGTGTTGTCAGCTTGAACTGGTCCATAATAGCTTAATGAAATAACTGTGTAACTTGTTAAATAGTCGGGGAAAAAAGCATTATTGCTAAAGCAGACAGCAACTGTAAACAGGTAAACAGCACCTATTTATAATTGATTGACTATTTTCAAAGCATTGACGAGCTGCTTAAAATGCATTCTTTTACAGCATTTGTCCACCATTCACAACATTCAACCATACACAATAAAATATTAGGATATTTTGGGCAGTGAAATGTTTTGTTTATAATTTAATTATAGACTATAAATTAAATGTATTATTTGATGACAGAGTTTATGTTATGAGATGAATTTAGTTGATTATGACGTTTTTATTTAACATTTTTGTTTTATTTTATTTTTATTGTAAACCACCAGGTCCAACTAGACCATAATTACATTGAAAAACAGCACTGATGGACGCAAATACTTGTTCATTGCAAACAGTCCCAACAAACAGGCTAGGCCTAATGGTAAAGGCTACGACCAGGGAGAAAGAAAAAAAATTATATCCACGTTTCCTTCTAATAAACACTACCTTTCCCAAAAGAATGAATCAATGGAGCATGTAGGCTATTTTTTCTGTTAAATGTTTTCTTCCCCGTAATTAATATGCCTTTTCTGTTTTCCGAAAAGCATTTAAAAATGGGCTCATCCGTTTACAGTATTTGAATAACGTGCTAAAATGGTATCACTAGAAATAAATTTGGCCTTTTAGGGCCACTCTCTTTGTACATGTTAATAATGTTTTTATTATTGTTATTATTATTTTTATTTTATTTTTTATATAAAAGGCTTTACATGAATGTAGTGTATTTCTCTTAATATTACAGTTTTTTTTTAAGTGCTGCAGATTTTCCTCAGTCCTCATTTGAGTCTCTCTCCATCTTCCGTCATGAATATGTTTTTATTGGTGTTTTGGAATCACAATGATGAGAAACAATTATAATGCACTCAAATGCTATATTTTTGACTAAACATTTGACAAAATTCTCCTGCTTTTGATGGAAACATGACAGAAGATGTGCACAGAGTGGCATTGATCTTACTTGATCTTTCCCCCGCAGCTGCTTCGGTCATGTAGCGTCTGTGTTACCATACACATCTCACCAATAGTTGAACCTGATGCGAGTATGCGTCTGGATGCATCTCCAACTCATGCTGAAGTTGTCAGTGTTTCATGCCAATTTCTCTAAATTTGCGACACATTCAGGTACAGTTTGTGTGTGTTGGAGCCACTAAAATACGAGGCAAACCGCGTCCCACCTCGCACAGTTGTTGCTGTCAACTAAAAGAAATGTTTTCTGTAAGTGTGTGTTCACAGTCATTTTGATATGTCGATAAAGAACATCTGGCTTTCAATGCATTCATTTAGGTTTATTTATGAGTCGCAAACTCGTTAGTCGACTTTAGGCAATTCTATTAGTTTGGCTATTGATATAGGAACTCTTGTCATTAAGTAAGTTCTTTCATAATGTTTACCCATTTTACCAGTATAAAATTTCGCACCGGTGTCATCCTATGTACAGAGTATAACCGGTAACACCGTATACTGTGGCAAGCCTAGCACACGGACGCATCAGGGATTTATGTACTCGAGCAGCATGCAGAACTGCCCTGCATTGTGTGGTTTCCCGCAAATTAACTAGAAAATCATGTCCGTGACAACATGGCCCTAATATTATCAGTGGGCTTTTCCAGTGTTTTTGGATGTAGCATTTGCAGTCAAATCGTGAGACGTAACTTCTCAGCGAGTGCTAATTACTACTGTGTTGACTCATTTGTATGTACTGTATTTTCCCAAATCAGTCGGCAGACAGAGAAGAAAGATTCAGAAAGAAATCTCAGTATAGACTATTATTTCTTTAGATAGGGGTAATTTTAAATAAAACTAAATTCAATTGAATCGACTAACTGAAAACGAAGTAGAAATAAAAACTAAATAAACATATGAAACATAATAACCTTGGTTGTAATGACTAATGCAGCTTTCACTTTCTTTAGTCTATGTTTGAGTGGAGGGGAGAAAGCAATAAATAATTGAAAAAGTCAACAGAACACAATAAGAATTGTGTGAAAGTACAGTTTTGTCTTCATATATCTAAAGCATATGCTTTCATTCTGAAACCACTTTGGAATTTGTTCAACAGGATACTAATCATAAAATATATATGAAATGCAACAGAGGTGTTTTTGTTACATTTATATTGACAAACTGTTTTTCTTAGTTGTGAAGTTTAAAATGAGCTTAAAATATTGATGTTGAGTTTATGGTTACAATTTTAATTCAGATTCATGAACAGATTCATGAATCGGACTCGACCTGTTATGGACTCGGTCTTGAGTCTGACTCGGCCCCTTTTAGACTCAACTCGGACTCGATTGTTTAAAGACTCGGACTTGACTCGGACTCAACTAAGGTGGACTCGAACCCAACACCATCTCATTCTTCTCAGCATCAGAGATCTTTGTCTTGTGTTTCTCCGCCCTGCAACATGGCTCTTATAGTGCCTGTGTACTCAATAAAACACACAACACAACCACAAATCAACAGCGTATCAAACATGCATGTGATAAAGGATACTGTTCTTTTTCGGAGCACAACAGGGACGTAGAAAATAATCCACTTGCTCTGAAGAGGTGCAGGATTGGCGACGAAGCATAGATTCAGGCGTCCAGAGTACGAAAGATGTTATCGTGACCCTGAAGGTGAAGCGCCAAGCACCATCTGCCAATAGATTGGCTTGATTGTAAGGGGCTTCAGAGATCTTAACTCCTGGGAGCTTCCCATAGCATCAGCAACTGACGCAGCGTCAAAGTGACCGACTTGAAAAGGAAATAAAGTTAACATATACAACTTGTAATTTTGCAAATGTACTAGTATATGATTAAATGAATATTAATCAAGATTAGTAAATGCTGGAAAATAATTACTCATTGTTATTTCATGTTCAACTAAACTTCAACTAAAGTATTTAACTAATGTTTAAATACTATTAAATGCTATTTTCAAGTTTTTCGTGTCATTCTGCGGTCTCATATAATGAAATATTTTCATTAATTATGTCCATTTATGTATTTATTTGGTAAGTTGTGGTGTAATAAACAAGTTAGTGTGCAGTCAGCTGGTCATTATTGCAAAATAAGCCTCCTCAGGGTGATACCAGGCAGATCACCCTGTCAGTGTTTATTTTGCGATAATAACTGACAGAATGTATTAACCTTTACATAACTGTTTATAAATAGTGTATTAACAATGCATGATTTCCGCTGCACAAACACAAAGCACAATGAGGTGAACGCACACAAAAATATAAACATTAAATTAAAGTAATATTCTGGGTTCAATACAAGTTAAGCTCAGCATTTGTGGCAAATAGGCCCCGGAACACTTCATACAAAATCGAAGAACAAATGGATGTGACGTAATTTAGAACATAATCAAGGAGTTTTTTCGTTTGTTTCAATGGTTCGTAACAGCTCGCTGGCACAAACTTTCAAGAAACCCAGAGGAATCAACGGAGAGAGACCGCTCCTCCTTCCCTCATATCTTTAACGCCTTTAATGAGTTCAGCGGTAAATGGACTCAGCGGAGCTTCTCCCTGGACTGATCAATTCAGCTCCGTAAATTGTTCAGCTTGGTGGATTTTTCTTTGGTCCTATTGGGATTTGGTGGACCACATATGCCAAATCAAAAAGATGGAGGCCCTGATCAGGGGAAGGACCTTCACATCTGAGAACTCCTGTTTGCCCGTGCTCTCTGGTTCTTCACGGGCAAAGTGTTGTTAGAAGGTAGTCACTGCAGTTCCCCTGGCGGCGCCCGAGTCTGCCGCTGACCAGTCTGCTGCTGACTGCCAGGAGATACCGTGTCTGCCACTGACCACCTGGAGGCAGCCATGTGTGCTGCAGCTCAGCCACCAAGCCTCCATATACGCAGTGTCTGTCCCTTCCCCAGCAGCTGCAGTGTCTGTCCCTTCCCAAGCAGCCGCCACTGAACCTTCCCTGCCAGACTTTAAGTCCCTGTCTGCCCCATCTGGTTCCGTTTTAGAGCCACCAGACTAATGGAATCTACGAAGAGACCCATTCCCCTTCCCTCATTTCTTTAACGTCTGAGTCGAGCAGTAAATTGACTCACCAGAGCTTCTCCCTGCACTGATCAATTCAGCCCTGTGAGTCGTCCAGCTGGTCCATATCTACATCATCCTTGTGTTTGTGTCCATCCCCCTGTCGTTCCTGGACTTCGGTGGTCAGCGCTATAACCCATTGATTCAGTTTGCTGCTGCTGCTGATTGTTATTGTTATTGTTATTATTGAATTTACTGTTAAATCACTGTATTGTTTCTTTGCAGGGAGGACTATTTGCATGGGTTTTGTGTGAGATTGTGGAATGGGTAGACCTCATTAGAAATACTTAATAAAGCAAGCAGTCTTAGTATCACACTGTGAAGCTCATTAAATCTCAGAAACTAAATCCAGCTGCCCGGTTAAAAGCACGCACGCACACACACACACACACACACACACACACACACACACACACACACACACACACCATGGAACATAACTTGGAGCTTTATGCAGCTCACTGCTGTTAAACTTTTCTCAGCCACAGTCATTAGCACCTAAGAATAATAACATATTCTTATATGCAGAACATGAGTAATGATTTACATACACACACACACACACACACACACTCGAGACATAAACACTAATGGGTGTTTCAACTCTCTTGTTCTTGTCAGTTCTAATGTAGGTTACATTTCTTTCTACAACTCCGTCTATATGTCCGTCCTAATATTCATTCATTAATGGAGTCCATCCCCCCCATCTCCTCTTTTCTCTTTTTTCTTTCCACTCCTCTTTCTCTTCCACTCAGGCATGCTAAACGAATGCATTGTCTTTGTAGCGGTTCAGTGAGGAACATGACTGCTGTCCATACAAACAAACCTACTCCACTAATCAGTGCTCTAATGAGAATGACTGAGTGTACAGTATGTATGTGTGTGTGAATGAGCAGCTGTGTTTCCACTGGACAAACCCAAGGATGTAACCACATATGTCTATGGTGGTTACAGCCCTGGACAAACCTCATATCTACAAAATAGACAGTGACATACAATTAATGCAATGTGTGCAACCTGTGTGTGTTCTCAGTTCACATGTTCAATACACATCTTTATAAACTCAACGAACTCAATGACTCTTGACAATCCAATGCCATGCGTTTCCTGTTAGTTAAGGCAGGGCAAGTTTATTTATATAGCACATTTCATGCACAGTGGTAATTCAAAGTGCAAAGAGCTTTAGAAAGAAAATAAAAGATATATAAAAGTCCATTGTAAAATCACTTAAGAGAAATAAAAATAAGAATACAAAGTAAGACATAAAAATGTAACACTGAGTTTGGAGCGCCCCTTAAGTGGAATTGCTGAACAGGTGCCCCAGGGGTCTGAACGTGGAGCACCTTGTGATATTGAAATGGCCATTCCTGTGACCTTTAATAACCACCTTCCTGAGGTCCTAACAACTATCTCTCCGTGATCTTGAAGCGACCTCTCCCATTGTCTTTAATAAACCCCCACCTTTCTCGTTCTACCAGGTATTTAAATAAAATAAAATGATACAGTGCAATCAGTAAGAACAAAAATTGAAAATAAAGATTTTGACACTGAGTTCGGGCACTACTTATCTGAGTGGAAGCACCGAAAATGTGCCCCAGGGGTCCGAAGGTCGATCACCCTATGATATTGTAGCGGCCAGTCTCATTGTCTGTAATAACCCCCTTACCTTTATCATTCAGATGGTTTCACCAAATATTTAAATGAATAAAAATGAAAATTATATAGAGTTATCAGTGCAGCACAGTGCTCATTCAGTAAATGCATAGCTTAACAGATGTGTTATAATTCTGGACTTGAATGTGGCTACTGTTGGAGCACACCTGACCTCTTCTGGAAGATGGTTCCAGCTGCGGGTTGCATAATAGCTAAATGCTGTTTCTTCTTGTTTTGAGTTAACGCTTGGTATTTCTAACTGACTTGATACTAAAGATCTGAGAGGTCTGTTAGGATTATATTTAACAAATATATCTGCAATGTATTTAGGCCTAGGCCACTTTAAAATCAGTTCTAAATGTGACTTTAACCCAGTGAAAAGACCTGAGGACTGGAGTGGTATGCTCAGATATATTGGTCCTGGTGGGAATCCCAGCAGCAGCATATGAGCTGCAGCTGTCTAACAGTCTTTTTTCCCTGACTGCTACAGGGAGTCTATGGGGCTGTAGTCACTTGGTGATAGGGGTAAGTAGATCTGGGTGGTCGTCTGCATAGCTATGGTACGCAGTTTTAGTTCTTTTTCGTAATATGGCCTTGTGGGAGTACAAACAGGTAGAACAGGAGTGGTGCAAGCATTGAGCCTTGTGGGACTCTACACATCATGGATGTCCACTCAAATTCATGTTCACATTGTATACGTATTTTACCAGCACTACCAGCACAGTTGAGGACAAACCATTTTCATTTACAGTAACTTATATAGTAAATCAGCACCATAGATGTTAAGGCATGTTACATGAACAAGTGTTTAAAATAGCCCCTTCCTTAAATTATATAAACTAGGTACATGGAATTTTTTATTTTAGTCTAAAGGGTAGTTTGAGTCCATTTTCAAGCACTACTAAATTAGTTATAAAAATGTTCACAATCACCAGGAATGTTATTCTTCTTCCTGCAACTGTGAAAGACAACAACAAAGTAGTCTCAGTAACACTTTACAATAAGGTTCAATTCGTTAACATTAGTTATTGCATTAGGTATCATGAACTAACCATTAGCAATATATTTTTTACAGCAATTATTAATTTTTATTAATGTTAGATAATAATAATAAAAAAACAATTGTTCGTTGTTTGTTATAGTTAGTGAGTGTTGAGTAAGTTACTCTAAAAATAACTACTAATTACATCTTCTACTGTGCAATTAGATTACAGTACTAATTACTCTGTTTGAAAAGTAATTGCATTACTTATTACTAATTATTTTCTAAAATCCTGATCAACCTCGACCAGATGAAAAATACAAGGATAGACATGAAACTGTTCTTTTAATTCTTCCAAATAAATCATATAAAATCAAATAAATTATTCATGAACTGGCCAAAGAATTTAAAGGGGCAGCGTTAAATTAGAAAGCGTACATTTTATGTATATTTTTTATTTAAAATTCACTATTGTTTTATATCAAATTGTTCTATAGTCTAAACAGTATTTAACACAATTACATCAGAAGTAACTGTAATTAAATTACTGAAAAAATTAAGAGTAATCCCTTACTTTTTTCAATGAAAAGTAATTTAATTACAGTAATTAATTACTTAGTAATGCATTACACCCAACACTGATGTCAGCACATAATGTATTAACTAATGTGAACAAATACAGCTTTTAGTTTTTAAAATGTATTAGATTAATAAATGCTGTAAAAGTATAGTTCATTGTTAGTTCATGTTAACAAATGTAACCTTATTGTAAAGTGTTACCGCAGACTCTCTCTATTTCTCTCTGTCCAGTTCTCCCTCTCTCTATAGTCTCCTAGCTCTCTCTTTGATAGCTTGCGACTGAAAACGCTTTTGAAATGTCACTCCAATCAAGTTTCGGCTCGGTGAGTCAGTCTCCAATTGCTTTATTAATTTATCTTCCCCTGCAGTTATAAACAGCAGATCACAACACCATAAACGCTCTCAAATGTCAGCAAATAAACCATTAAAACGTCTGTCAAGAGAAGCACGTCCAAGAGCTTTCCTGTCTCTATTCTGTGCGGAATTATCACCCTCATCATGGTTTCCTGTGATATATGAAAATTTCACACAATCATGGTTGATGGTGACTTTTACTTCGAAATTTAATCAAAGAGGTGCCCAAGGGTGTACATAATTATCCAGTCTGTGAATACAGTTCTGATGTTTTTCATATTTAGCTTGAAGCTTTACTTCCTTATTCTCAATGTTCTGTACCTAGTTTAATTTTAGAGCCTTTTCCCATTAATGCATAAACTCTAACATCTATCAGTTCTTGTTTTATGATCAAACTTACGGGGGAATTTACTAAAAAATTAACTGTGCTGATATTGTCGTTTATTTGCACACACTGTCTGCATTGTTTTAGCACCCAATTCACTCAAGGAATAATAATTATTATCTTGTGGTGTTCGGGTCATTTCTGACCCATTTTGATTTTATTTCTTTAATAAAAATGGTATCCTTTATCTGAGTGGAACAAGACTTGATGACTTTTCCTCCACTAGCTATCTGAACACACACAAAAAAATCTGGACTTGATTCGATAAGTCTAAGTTGTCATAAAAAAACAACAACACTTGTGGTGTTCTGGTCAAAATTGACCCGCCATAGGAAATGAATGGGAAATACTAAAATACAGAGATTTTTTTATTATTATTTTTTGTCAAATAAAAATCAATAAATCAGACACAATGCAGAACACAACCACACATACGTATATGAAGGGGTGAGACTATAAAACATCCACAACACAGAAAACACACACACACACACACACACACACACACACACACTATACTGTACGAACTATAGATTATATCCCCTAACCCTACCCCTAAACCTAAACCTCACAAAAAACTTTCTGCATTTTTACATTTTCAATAAAACATCGTTTAGTATGTTTTTAAAGTGAAATGTCCTCATAAACCACATTTATAACATAATACCCTTGTAATAACCAGTTTATAACTTAAAAAAAGTCCTCGTAAACCACTTAAACCTGCCCACACACACACACACACACACACTCTCATGCACACACACACACACACACTCAACACATGCACACATTATGAGGACTCTCCATAGAAACAATTATTTTTATACTGTATGAACTATAGATTCTATCCCCTAACCCTACCCCTACCCCTAAACCTAACCCTCACAAAAAACTTTCTGAATTTTTACATTTTCAAAAAAACATAATTTAATATACCATTTCCCTTGTGAGGTCCTCACAACGTAGGTGATCTCAGGTTTTACTATCCTTGTCGGGACATTTGGTCCCCACAAGGATAGTAAAACCTGTACACACATACACACACACATACACACACACACTCACACACACACACACACACCCACATGCACACACACATGCACACAAACACACACACACACTCAGCACATGCACACACACACACACACACACACACACTCAACACATGCACACACACACTCAACACATACACATACACACACACACACACACACACACTCAGCACATGCACACACACATATTCAACACATGCACACACTCAACACATGCACACACACACACACACACACACAAAACACTCAACACATGAACACACACACACTCAACACATGCACACATAAAGATTTGTTTGATTATATTAATTATCTCTCATTAACTTCCATTGATTTCATTTTAGGCTAATAATATTTTCCAAAATCTACCCCTAAACCTAACATCACACAAACATGTCCACATCACTAGATTTGAAGATCAACATCATCTGACCTGTTTAAGAGCTTTTATTTATTTATTTATTTTACTGATGAGGACATTTGGCCCTCACAAGTGAGACAAATCTGTCTATATATACCAAATATACCACACAGGTCGAAGTCTGAGTCTGACCCCTGTGTGACCAAATTTAATGCTGGAATTGTGATGTTTGATGTTTAAAATAAATGACAGGTAACACAATAATAACTCTGTCTTTTATTTGTAGCACAATCAGATTTTAATGTGGAGCATGGTCAGGTTTGATGGCATATTGGAGCATCATAGCAAAATCTGACACTTACAAGTGGTTAAGAAAAAATGCTACAATTTGTCAAAAAAAACCAAAAACTTTTTTAGAATGTCTAAATATATATCTAATGCATAACTTGTGATAATATCTAGAAATTAAGTTTGTTACAACATTGGCTTATAGAGATCAGCTAATGCATAGAGCACTGGAGCCATCTACTGGACATAGTTGTTATTTCATGTAATTTTTGTTTTTTATTCCAGCAGATGCCACCGGAAGCCACCAGTGCATGACAAATTGTTATGTTTCGAAAAAAAAAAAAGGTAAAATATTACACATGTATGTTTGGGTCATATTTGACCCGCGAACACCACGAGTGTGACTCACAAATGAGCACCGCGCAAAGGTTAAAACTGCTCTACAGAACTTTGGGCTCTATCAAAATCAGTGGTTGAAACCTAAAATTGCAAGGAACTTGTGGAGGAACACTTTACATCAGTTCAGTTAGGACAACTATCGGAAATAAGATTAAAGATTTTTATTGATGGTAATGACAGTGGAGCATGTTTGGTCTTGGCGGACTAGATCTGCTTTACGTATGCTGCTGCTGCTGCTGCTTGACATGAGTCAATATGCTGATGATGTTAGCATGGAAACATGATGCTGCTGAGACAGGAGAGTCATGCTGCTGCTAATGTACAAACATCAAGATAACGCCGTCCAACAGCGATAGTTAAAGATAAGCAATGCAAGCAAAAGTAAAGTAGCAATGTGACATTTCTTTTAAGGTGGTCAGGGAACCCTGGGTGCTGCAGTAGTTGCTGCTCCGATCCTGAAATAGTGGCTGGTGTATGCTTCTGGATCGAGTCAGTTGACTATACATAGTTGCTTTAGCTTGGATGACAACCACAAGGGTGGCTTTGATAGAGTCGGGTTGCAATTTGCAAGAGTTAAAACATTGTACTATGGAGGACATACAGTATAATGTACAAGTTTGTTGGAAGAGAGGATTTAAACGCTGTGAGAACACAGACAGGTGAGCTACGACTCCGACTACCAGCTAACATCCTCAAGTCAAGTCATTTTTATTTGTATAGCGCTTTTGACAACACACATCATTTCAAAGCAAAATTATGCTGAAATAGAAAGTTATAACAGAAGATTGTAGATTATGCCTTAAAAATACATACATATTTATATATACATAGATTATTTGTTTTTAGGCCCCCAGTGAGCAAGCCAAAGGCGACTGTGACAGAACTGAAAACTTAATGGAGAAAAATAAAAAATAACCTCGGGAGAAACCAAGCTCCAGGCTTATTTACGACCTGACACCTAAAAATTGCAATCATTATTGTAGGCTTACCGTAGTGAAATGGGCTAAGGCATGGATTTTATGTATTGGCTCAATACATAAAATGACTTTTGTTCAGTTTTAACCAGAAAATCTTTTGTTGTGCGGCTTTAAATAAAATTCCACTTACCTGCTTTCCATGACTGGTAATAGCTAAATGTTTAACGCAGCAGGGAAATAGCACTGAGTTTTTTTTTTTTTAAATAAGATGCATCTATAATAAGCCTAATTTACACAGAAATGATTTATGTTTGCACTAAAAAAGAATGACAGTGTGAATACAATGCAGCACTATTTCAGCGCATTTAGCACCTGGTTAAACTGGATTGCAGGTTTTTGCACTGAAATACAGCATTCAAAGGTAGCGGATCTTTAGTGAATTGACCCATTAAAGAGGTCATGAAGTTTCAGAACTCAAAACTTCCTCCTCACTGCAAAAAGAGCATTTGTTGAAACGAAGCTGCCAAAACGACTCGTTCTCCACTTCCTCCACATTGTGCTGTCACACGTGCATTTTAAGTCTAGGCCTTCATTGCGATTCATGCCATTAAGAAAACATAGTTTGACAATGAATAAGACATCATATATTACGTCGCAGTCAACTAATAATACCAATTGACATTTTAAAAACACGTCCATGCACGAAAGCCAGAACCAAAGAGGTCTAACACCAAGAAAAAGCTCTTTAATAATATTTGCGATTTAAATGTTGCTTGCAATAAATTTTGTTTCGTCAGGGTACATGATTACTTTTCAAAACTTGATCCAACACGGAATGCTCCAGCAGCCTAATTTACACTTTGACAACTCCTAAATTTGCTATAACAATGCAAAAAGCACTTACCAATTTGCTTGAAGTGAATATAAGTCCTCCTTTCCTGTTTAATCATCATGCAGAACATCTCAGGTTTTTAAATCCATAAGGATCTCTTTCTCAATGGCGATAGCGGCAGTGATGACAGCCGACTCGTCAGCAAGATCTTGCGCACTTCACTTTCAAATTACATCACTTAAAGCGTGATTGCGTCACTCAAGGCCAGCTAGAAGGTCTTGACTGGGACATATCCTAAAGACCACACCCACAAGAACAAATACATCAGTCTGATTGGCTGATTAATCTGACAGTCTGATCTTTAGATGCTCATTCATTTGCAATGCTGAGGGATTCTGCAGAAATTCTGTAGGCTTAAGGGGGTGGAGCTCAGACTCATGCGCTTCGGGCATGTGATTTGTCAAACAGTTGTCACACTTTGCTTATAAGCATCGAGGAATAAATTCTGATTGGATAAACATTTTTTGCTATTCATCTGTAGATGAATTAAGAGTGGAAAGCGTTTGAAAATACATAGGCAAAAAAGGTCAATGTTTATTTATTAGGCATGTTACGCCAGCAGAGAAGGCTTTGCTGGCCCTGAGAAATCATTTGCATCTGACCACCTCCACAACAACACATCAACGCTTACTTTACCTCGTAACTTCCATAGCTCTGCCCAGTAGTGGTGAGCAGTGAGATGACAGGTCAGTCAAGAGCAGAGGGCCAATCAGAACAGTAGGCATTTACTGTCAAGTCTTAAAGGAGAAGCAGCACAAAAACCGAGCGATTCTGACAAAGTGTCAAAATGAGGGTGGAAAATGATCGTGCTTTACAAATATATGACTTATATATATGAAATATATAAAACTTTACTAGTATTATAAGTGAACCTCAAGGAACATCTTAAAATAATAATAATTTAAAAAAAATTCCTGATGGCATGAAATTCACTATTTGTTTCATTTGAAACTGTTGGACTGGGGATATGTTTTGCTGCCTGCATACACTGCCCCTCTTCTAAAACCTCCATTTGTAAAACACCCACAAACATGAAAACTTGTGATGAGTTTTATATTTATGCATTTGGCAGACACTTTTATACAAAGCGACTTACAGTGCACTTATTACAGGGACAATTCTCCTGGAGCAACCTGGAGTTAAGTGCCTTGCTCAAGGACACAATGGTGGTGGCTGTGGGGATTGAACCAGCAACCTTCTGATTACCAGTTATGTGCTTTAGCCCACTACACCACCACCACTGCAGTGGAGTTTTGATTTGGTGGTGTTGTATTGGTGCAAGGCATTTGGACTGGTTTTGTATTGTACTTTTGGAAAACCTCTGCATGATATCAGCATGGTGTGGTCAAACTGAGTTTGTCATTTAAGTCAATTAGAGACTATCCCGTATGTAATCTGGGTTAGCGCATTTGATCAGAGGAAAGTCTGGAAATGATTGTTGTTGTGCGGCTTTTGTTTCAAAGCGTCTTTTGATTTTGGAGCATTTGAACTGTCCACCCCCCTAAAGTTCAAACACTATGGCTCTGTTTTTTTCTTTCTCGCTCTTTCTTTCTCTAGGCCTCGAATGATGTATAACAGTTTTGCCTGAGATGTCTATTGAGCTATGCCTTGATGTTGTAGAAAACACTGGCATAAAAACTACATTGTTGCTTCTATTCCTCTCTCAATTTCATTTTGGCACAGGCTCCGTGTCTGTATAGGTTTGATCCAAAACCTAGTAAGCTGCCTTACTGTCTACTGCCTACATAGAGAGCACCCTAGAATTCAGAACAGACTTTCTCTCTCTCTCTCTCTCTCTCTCTCTCTCTCTCTCTCTCTCTCTCTCTCTCTGTGTGTGTGTGTGTGTGTGTGTGTGTGTGTGTGTGTGCAAGCATCTATGTGCACTTCCACAGTCAATTCAGGATGGACTTCCTAGACTTTGTCATTCATCTTACTGCAAGCAACTTAAACAGCTTTGAAGGAATGCAAATGTTAGCCATCATATGGTCTATGACTTGCCGTGACCTTGCATTTCACCCTCTCTAGCAGTGTAATGACTTTCTATATGACTCTTTATTAAATGAATATATTCACTGTTATGATTTGAGCTCTCTGGAGTGCCATAATAGCCCTGATGATTACAGGCTATGGACAGACCTGATTGTTGCTTAATTTAAATGGTGTTTAGGTTATACCTAATCACTTACGGCCACTGCTGACAGGCCCAAACATCTCATTCCACAATCTTCTCCCAAGAGTATAGGCCTATTTAATCATCAAGAGCCTTAATATTAGCATTGCAAAGCTACACGTGCAGCACTGGAGGCTGTGTGAGCATTTCCTCACTCAAGATTTTTTTCTTTTTTGAATAATTTGAATTTGTTGCATTTTTCGAGAGTGGAGAGAGAGAGAAAGTGTGTGTACTTAAGTTTATGATTGGCAGTTTATTCCAAGCTTCCAAGGTTAAACAGAACACACACATACACGTCATTACTCAATGACCTCAGCTGGAGAGCTAGACATTTGAGGAGGAGTTTGTGTATCTGGAATTTCAGTTTTATTGATTCCTTTACATAACCCTGAGTAAATAGGTATTCTTGGCAGAGTATTTGCTGATCTTGTAAATTTAAAGAGGTATTTACATCAATACTGACAATACAAAACAACACTGACATGTAACTCATTTTCAGCAGTTAATTACAAATACCTTCCTGCACCGTTAATCAGATGAGTTTGTGCAGTGTCTGGTAATAACTTAAGTGCTGAAAGCTACACATTTGTTATTTTTGTTGTGGCTTCTCTCTCTCTCTCTTTCTCTGTCTCTCTCTCTCTCTCTCTCTCTCACACACACACACACACACACACACATGTTGGTGCAGCTATCCTTATGAGGACTCTCTATAGAAATAATGATTTTAATACTGTACGAACTATAGATTCTATCCCCTAACCCTACCCCTACCCCTAAACCTAACCCTCACAAAAAACTTTCTGCATTTTTACATTTTCAAAAAAAAAAAAAAAAAAAAACATTGTTTAGTATGTTTTTTGTTTGTTTGTTTTTTCTTCCCTTTTTCTCCCCAATTTGGAATGCCCAATTCCCAATGCGCTCTAAGTCCTCGTGGTGGTGGAGGACGAATCTCAGTTGCCTCTGCGTCTGAGACCGTCAATCCGCGCATCTTATCACGTGGCTTGTTGAGCGCGTTACCGTGGAGACGTAGTGCGTGTGGAGGCTTCACACCATCCACCGCAGGATCCACGCACAACTCACCACGCGCCCCACCGAAAGCGAGAACCACATTATAGTGACCACGAGGAGGTTACCCCATGTGACTCTACCCTCTCTAGCAACCGGGCCAATTTGGTTGCTTAGGAGACCTGGCTGGAGTCACTCAGCACGCCCTGGATTCGAACTCACGAACTCCAGGTGTGGTAGTCAGCGTCTTTACTTGCTGAGCTACCCAGGCCCCCTGTTTAGTATGTTTTTTTAAGCGATTTGAATCATGTGGACACTAGAAATGTCCTAATTTATAGCATAATACCCTTGGAATTATCAGTTTGTAACCTAAAAAGATTTCCTCATAAAGCACCTAAACCTGCCCACACACACACACACACACACACACACACAGGTTTGTTTCACTATATAAGTGAGGACATCTCATAGAATACCACTGATTTCATAGCAGGCTAACAACATTTTTCTATTCCCTAACCCTCACACAATCATGTGCACATCAGTAGGTTTAAAACCAAACATGATTTTTATTAGTGAGTACCACCTAAAATGTCCTTACTAGTAACTAGTGGGTTTTCAACAATTTTCTCTATATTAGTGAGGATCAAAAATTTGGCACTCACAAATATAGTGAAACCTGTACACACGCACACATAGTGTGTGTGAGAGCACCAGGGCCTTTAAATGAGACTCATAGTTTGCTGGCTGCCCAAAACACAATGGTCTCCATCATTACACTTGTCCTCAAATATTTGCAAGAGTCTTATTGAAGAGATTCCTTCTCCATGTATACACAAGCAAATGTGTGTGTGTGTGTGTGTGTGTGTGTGTGTGTGTGGCTTACCCCTGCAATCTTTGCCAATGTCAGAACACTTTCTGTGCCTGTGGGAAAAACATCAGCCCATAAGAATAAAACACAAGTGTGTGTGTGTTTGTGTTCTGTATCTATCACTCCTTGAGTTTAATAGTGAGCCAAATAGTGTAACTGGTATAAGTTTTGTAAAAAAACCTTCCATCTTTTTCAGGCCAAACACCCCTTAGATAGAGAAGTAGCAGCAAAGACCCTATGTTACATATTGCATACATATGAATTTTGTATTTGAAGCCTGGCCATTAATATAATGCATACAGTGCCATATTTCTATTATGTAATTACAGTAGTTGGGGTTCAAACAATAATTGGCGGACCACCTGCAGTATTGACGAGGACCTTCTAGGGGTAGCAGTCCTCTTGGACCCTCTAAAGACCCCGTTCTATATCATTAAAGGGATAGTTCACCCAAAAATGAAAATTCTCGTCTCATTTACTCACCCTCATGATATCCCAGGTGTGTTTGACTTTCTTTCTTCACCAGAACACATTTGAAGAAAAACATAAAAATATCTCAGCTCAGTAGGTCCTTAAAATGCAAGTGAATAAAATGCACAGACAGTCAGTATAAATGTCATCGATATGACTTCAGCGGTAAATGAATGTCTTCTAAAGGAACACAATTGCTTATGGTGTGAAAAAGATCAATATTTTAAGGACCTACTGAGCTGAGATATTTTTCTATTTTCCTTCAAATGTGTTCTGGTGAAGAAAGAAAGTCAAACACATCTGGGATGGCATGAGGGTGAGTAAATAATGAGAGAATTTTCATTTTTGGATGAACTATCCCTTTAAACACACAGATGGAACAAAACTGCCAGATTCTCTCAAAATGCTTCTTTTTCCTCCTCTCCTCTCGTCGTGATTAAATGAGAATTAAGCTATGGACAAGTTTCAAATGAGACGCATTGTGTTATGAATGTGTGTGTGCACATTGTTATAAAAACGTGAGTGATCAGAATAAACCCAGCTGTTGCTCCAGTTTGCAAAGCCCATGATGAAAGCATGATTGTAATTCTCACTCTTCATTATTCTACACATCTTTGTTAGTTTATCTGCAGGATAGGTTTTCAGTGGGTGTGTTTTCCAGAGACACACATTTGAAAGTCTCTTTCTTTTTACGTATGTGTGAAAGAGAAAGAGAATGTAATTGATTGTAATTGACGGATAAACCAAAACGAACTCTGGGCTTCAAATCTAAACCACACCCGTGATGTCATCCAAATTACATCAGTGTTCCCAGACCTTTTCAGTGTGCCGTACAGCTGGTCTGTGTATGGTTTTGTATTTTGTTTTTGGGTGCATTACACATTGTTGTTTTTCAGGAAAGCCCTCGTGCCACGTGCTTGCTTAATTTTGGTTTTTTTTTTTTTTGTTTTGTTTTTGTTTGCCGTTTCCATAGTAATGTAATAGGGGCAGCCATAGTTCTGCAGCTCTCTGATGTTTGGTTATGTGTGTGGTGTTACCGGTTTACTGTGTCAAGTGGATTTTCAGAAATGTCATGTCCCTAGTATGATCAATAATATTTCCTTTCTAAGGTAAAATGTGCAATTTATGCACCACTAACAGCATCAAAACAAAACGCAAATATAAAGATTTCCCAACAGCATTGTAAAAAATGCTTTGTAATGTTACCAAAAAAATTAATAAATAAATTAAATGTGTTTATTCAAGTTAAAGTTGTTACTTAAAATGTCTGAACTTAATATGACGATTATTATTTAAAGCTGAATTACGGGAGATTTTTTTAGTCGGGTTGGATTTGGTGCGAAATCACAGGCCACTTTGTAGGTTCAAGATACTGAAAGGTAATTCCCCATAAATGTATACTCATCTCAAGTTGTTCATAATGTGCTGATTTCGTAGCACATTACAGTAATGTACATATCGTTTGGCATGTAACCATCTCTCTATTATTACTTTACTGCCAAAGAAACTATTAAGGAAACCAGTTCGTATTGATTCAGTGCATGTTTCTGCATATTTTCATGTTTAATAAAGAATAATTCATCCCAATAATTATTTACACTGGCGGCCAAAAGTTTGGAATAATGTACAGATTTTGCTGTTTCTGAAGGAAATTGGTACTTTAATTCACCAAAGTGGCGTTCAATTGATCACAAAGTATAGTCAGGACATTACTGATGTAAAAAACAGCACCATCACTATTTGAAAAAAGTCATTTTTGATCAAATCTAGACAGCAGCCATCACTCCAACACCTTATCCTTGAGTAATCATGCTAAATTGATCATTTGGTACTAGAAAATCACTTGCCATTATATCAAACACAGTTGAGAGATATTTGGTTCGTTAAATGAAGCTTAACATTGTCTTTGTGTTTGTTTTTGAGTTGCCACAGTATGCAATAGACTGGCATGTCTTAAGGTCAATATTAGGACAAAAATGGCAAAAAAAGAAACAGCTTTCTCTAGAAACTCATCAGTCAATCGTTGTTTTGAGGAATGAAGACTATACAATGCTTGAAATTGCTAAAAAACTGAAGATTTCATACAAAGGTGTACACTACAGTCTTCAAAGACAAAGGACAACTGACTCTAACAAGGACAGAAAGAGATGTGGAAGACCAGATGTACAACTAAACAAGAGGATAAGTACATCAGAGTCTCTAGTTTGAGAAATAGACGCCTCACATGTCCTCAGCTGACAGCTTCATTGAATTCTACCCGCTCAACACCAGTTTCATGTACAACAGTAAAGAGAAGACTCAGGGGTGCAGGCCTTATGGGAAGAATTGCAAAGAAAAAGCCACTTTTGAAACAGAAAAACAAAAAGAAAAGGTTCGAGTGGGCAAAGAAACACAGACATTGGACAACAGATAATTGGAAAAGAGTGTTCTGGATCTTAACCCCATTGAGCTTTTGTGGGATCAGCTAGACTGTAAGGTGGGTGAGAAGTGCCCGACAAGACAGACACATCTATGGCAAGTGCTACAGGAAGTGTGGGGTGAAATGTCACCTGAGTATCTGGACAAACTGACAGCTAGAATGCCAAATACTATCAACATGAAAATAGCATGTCATGATGTGCTGAAGATGTTCATTCTGCTGGTGAATATCTTAGACTCCGTGATGAGATGGTGATCACAGGTAACCTCAAATCACGAGATTCATTCTACAACCCCTTTTGCACTATGCCCCGTTCCACTGTTCAGTGAAACAGGTAGTCCCGTCCCAAACTCACATCATTAGTTGAGTCAGAAGTTGACGTGTAATGTAATGAGTTCTACATGACCTCGCCAGCAAACTTTAAGTTGTGTTTATGCTGATATTTTGAATAATTCTGTGTAAAAGCCAAATTAATTATTTTATGTGTTGTTTTTCATGTTATGTTTTCTGTGCAAATTACTTTAATATTAGCCTTACCAGTCTGTAAACTGCATATTTGTTTTAAATTAATATCTTGAGTTTTACGTTTGAGTAAACTCATTAGCAATTACTGTTTAATTTACCAATCCCATCCTGCACTCTCTCAGAAATCCTGAGAATTGAGAGAAATGAGTGGTGTGGTGTCTCTGCTCAAAATAATAAAAATATGACAGATTAAAGGGATACAATAGTTCACCCAAAAATGAAAATTCTCTCATGGTTTACTCACCCGTCTGGCATCCAGATATGTGACTTTCTTTCTTTTGCAGAACACAAATGAAGATTTCTAGAAGAATATTTCAGCTCTGTAGGTCCATACAATGCAAGTGAATGGGTGCCAAAATTTTGAAGCTCCAAAATCCACATAAAGGCAGCATAAAAGACCATGTGTTCAGATACAATATGATAGGTGTGGGTGAGAAACAGTTCAATATTTAAGTCCTTTTTTATAATAAATTCTCCTCTCTGCCCAGTAGGGGGCGATATGCATTAAGACTGTGAATCACCAAGAACACAAGAAGAAGAAGAATGTGAAAGTGAAAGTGTAAGTGGAGATTGACTGAGGAGGGAGGTTAATTTGTAAAAAAAAATAAGTTTCACCCACACCTATCATACTGTGTCTGAACACATGGATTAAACCACTGGAGTCATCTGGATTACTTCTATGATGCCCTTATGTGGATTTTGGAGCTTCAAAGTTCTGGTCACCATTCACTTGCATTGTATGGATCTACAGAGCTGAAATATTCTTCTAAAAATCTTAATTTGTGTTCTGCCGAAGAAAGAAAGTCATACACATCTGGGATGGCATGAGTATGAGTAAATGATGAGAGAATTTTCATTTTTGGGTGAACTGTTCCTTTAAGTGAAATTTTGAGTAGAGTGTTTTAATGCTGTACTGTGTTCATGTATTGAGTTATCGTTGTTAGTTTTATGTATGTAGTTATATGTATCCGTAACATGGATTATTCCTGTTTAATCGAGCTACGTCTGAATTCGTACACATTGATAAGGTGCGTTCTTTTGGTATGCAGGTATGAAATGCAATGAGTGTGAAATGTTTTCATGGACATACTTCCCCTTACAAAAATTTAGAGTTCACTGCAAATTTGCCACAAACTTGCCGCAAATTCGCCACTGATTATTTAGAGTTCACATGCAAATGAGCTTTGCGTCAAACTTGCGCAATTGCCCATTGCTGCCAAAGGTTTGCTGGAGGTTCACCACTACCGATGAAGAGCTGCAAACTTCTGGAAAACATCTGCGGCGAATCACAAGCTCATTTGGATGTGAAAATAACGAGCAGCAAATTTGCTTGCATCTGGGAATGTGGGCCGTAATCCTGTGACCCAAAAGAATGACATACTAACAACAACAGCGAAAGTTATTTACTAGGTTTGGTTAAATGAGTGCAATTTAACCATAATGACCAACTTTTTATACAGCACTGATAGTTGAAAATGTTGGTGAAAAGGTTAGCGAAACAAAGTGTAACACAGCGGTACACTAGCAAGGAGACCAGGGGCCGCACTACAGAAGCTATCTTAAGCATCAAGTTAAGGTCTAACAAAAGTATGCAACCCAAACTGAAAAAGCCAATGTTGCTAAAAATAGGATAGTATTCGGAACTTAGGATGTTTGTGTAATACGGATCCAGAACCCGTTCTTTTTGAATGGATGTCAATGGAGGAGATGCTTCAACTGCTTTTGTGAGGAAACAGCTCATCGCTTAATGAACTGACCACCTGTCAACATGTTTTACTCTAAACAGTCCTTTTGGAGTGAACTATGTGTGCATTTTACTGCATTAAAATAGCTGTTTTATAAGAGAAATCACAGACGATTTTGTGACAGGCAGGTGCCAGTTTATGGTTCTCCCCATTTATTGCGGTATCCACAAACGGTGATTTACTGTCGTAACACACGGTTCATTGACATTAGGGCCATTATATGATTGACTTAGAGGACTCATGTGATCCAAGTTGACCCTTACTCTCTCTCCTAGGGTAGAGCCCCGGAGGTTGGTGTCTCTTAAAAGAATCTTTGGTTATCAAGGTATATCATGCCTACTGTTTTATGAATACTGAGAATTCAAACACCCTTCTCATTTGACATAAGCTGCTTTTTGCATACTAAATAGTACAGAAGTATGCATATATGCAAAGAATTGTTGTCGGTGGTATATTTGTGGTGCTAAGATGAAGTCACATGTCTGACTCAAGGGGTCAAGGTTTGGCCGTCCCTGCTGGTAGATGCTGGTGGTGTGTTTCTCCAGTGACAACCATTCAAAAGAAGCTGTGAATTCTGATTAAATATATATATATATATATATAAATCGTTTCAACATATTATAGCTGATGTTTGCCAGTGGCTAATTTTTGGAGGGCTCTTAAAAGCATAATTGGAACGGAACATATTTAAAAACTCAAGACACAGTGTAATTAAAGCGCTGATTGCACCTGCTTAAACTATATTGTGATCAGTGAATAAGACGCAGGGCTTTGCGCTGAAATATGTGTAATGGGGCAGAACGGATTAGTGAATTCGCCCCACAGTGTTTCAAAACCGCCAGAGCCACAGTGGTTACACTCTTCAGTAAGTCAACCTACCGAATGGCCCCATGTTAACTGTCTTTGCACAATAAACTTGCATGGGAAAAATTATTTTATTGTAACTTCACCTTTAAGATAGTCCTCAGTACTTTTGTACATCGGCGATGCTCAGATAAAGCATGCATGCATACATTTATAATTGGTTATAGTATTTAAAATAATTCTTTGTATAACATTTATTGATAATTTCTGACAGTGCATATATGTATATCAATGATACTGATTAATTCCTTAAAAACTAAATGTGTATCATAATTTTTTGTGGGTTCTGGCCCCCTGGCCTACACAAATATGTGTTTCCCCCAGTGAGCCTGCTTGCACAGACCTTGTGCAAGGTCAGGGAGGACGCGGAGCAGGTCGTCCTGGTAGCACCCTACTGGCCCACCCAGACGTGGTTCTCGGACCTCACGCTCCTCGTGACAGCTCCCCCCTGGCGAATTCCCCTGAGGAAGGACCTTCTCTCTCAGGGACGGGGCACC
The DNA here is from genome assembly GCF_019703515.2 of Myxocyprinus asiaticus. Taxonomy (NCBI): domain Eukaryota; kingdom Metazoa; phylum Chordata; class Actinopteri; order Cypriniformes; family Catostomidae; genus Myxocyprinus; species Myxocyprinus asiaticus. The sequence continues at coordinate 2,831,796 of NC_059351.1, read as the reverse complement.
CTCTGGCACCCGCGCCCAGACCTCTGGAATCTCCATGTCTGGCCCCTGGACGGGACGTGTCTTTTTTGTGTTTTTTTTTTTTTTTTTTTTACTAACAATTAACTCTATAATTAGTAATAATATGAGCCCAATACTTGGGTTGCTACATGTTTTTGATGTTCAGGTTGATATATGCCTCCTGTCCTTCTGGTGATTGTAAGCAGCTTGCCCTGGCTGTAGCTGAGCCTTATGGGAACTGCAGTTTTTATTAGCTGAGGACAGCTACAAAAGTGCAGGAGATTGTGCAGAGAGAGCATTGGATTTGGCAACATCAACAGTAGAGTAAGGTGTATTTGTGTGTTTGTGTGTGTGTGTGTGTGTGTGTGTGTGTGTGTATGTGTCATCTCTCTCTCTCTCTCTCTCTCTCTCTCTCTCTCTCACACACACACACACACACACACACACACACACACACACAGATACACACATACTCTCCCAAACATGTGGTTTGAGTTTAGTGGCGTCTAAAACTTGGAGCTCCCAAATACACACACACACACACACACACACACACACACACACACACACACACACACACACACACACACACAGGCCACCCTGATCCCAAATAATGTGCCAAAATTCTGAGTGTATGTGCATGTGTGTGTTTAAAAATGCTTCACACTTATGCAGATTATATCGGCCAGCATTTTTGCCTCTTTGAAGCTTGTGCTTGCGTTTGTCTGTATGTGTGTGTTCTTGGAATCAAAGGATTAGATTTATCTTTTATCTGATTCAATGAAGGAATTGCATTTTATTATTGAATTTTATTAAGTGCATAAAAACCAAGACACACATTTTCTCAATTCATGCTTTATTTCCTTCTCACACATACAAACTTCTGGAAGATGGATTGATGGAGTATATAACTTGTATTATGCCATTTCTGAGAAATTTGGAAATTATTTAGCACACATATCGCCCAAGTTATGTCAGTGGAATCATGAAGTCATACCTCAATCCAAGTGGAAATAAGGCCTGGATATAGAAAGATTGAGCGAGCGAGAGAGAGAGAGAGAGAGAGAGAGAGAGAGAAAGTAAAATGAGGGGCAAAAAGCAACTAGAGAGGAAACTAAATATATCACTTACAATAAAAGCTTTTCAAATGTTATATGGCGTATGTGTAAGTTTACAATTATTCAATAGTTTAAAAGATGCATATCTTTTTATCCCCCACTGTACTCTAGTCTTTCAAAAAATGATCACATCAGTATACTTAGTGTATTGAAATATGCATAGATGTGTGTTTATGCTTCTAGACTTTCTTAGTAGTGTTTAGCAACTCAGAAGGTCTAATAGTCTAATCATGTTTTTCCTTCAAACCTTCTGCACCATCCTGCTCTCATCTGCTCTTAATCTGACAGGAGGGAGTTGGATGGAGACTCATGTAGTTCTCATTTGCATGTGAGCACCAGTCACACGGACGCTCATGCACCGCACCCATAAACAAACATTAAAGAATTCAATAAAACAAGCATCTGTCATCCAGACATTCAAAAACAGATTCAGCTTATACTCGGGAGTAGTTTTAATAGTACTTATTTCACAAATCTCTGAAAAACTGTGGCATTCTGTAGTCAAATGTGTTTGTATAATGATCACTAAACTGTATAATATATAACAAGTAGGATAATGTACAGTCAATCGGTCATCATCACAAAATAACCCTCTTCAGGCTTATGCAAGATTTTGATTTGCATTAGGGTCCTGATCACCCTGTTGGGATTTATTTTATGATAATGACCAGAGGACATTATCCCTTACGTATCAACTGTGATCTTTAGAATTGTTCTAGTCTGAGTGACAGGTGATGCTGCATTGTGAAAAATAAACTGCTTTAATAATGATTATGATAAATATGTGCATTGTGAAGGCCAAGGCTCCACTGATGTATTTCCCAGAATGCACTGGCTACAACGCTTGAGCCTTGAGGAATGACCTTATTATATTGTGTCCTGACCTTTCATAACACAAGAAAATGTGAGCTGACTTTCATGGCTATGTACAATATTCACCATGATTATTTGTTACCATGCATTCTGGACAAAGTGCTGTATAATGTAAATGTATTTATTTTCATCAAACACAACAAGGTAAGTTTTAGAAATGTACCATTTCCCAAGCTACTTATTGCTCATTTATCCAAAATTATGACTGAATCTGACTGGCCCTGCACAGTGGGGCTGCATGGGGACTTATGGGACATAAATGATTGTTATTCAGAATCATTAGGGGTTTAAACTCTTTGTTGTTTTATATACTTGTTCTGCAAAGTTGATTAGTTTTCCCTTTGGTGTACTTGTACCCTGTTCTATTCAAGCCAATTGTCTTGAAGCGAATGCACATTAATGAGCAGAAAACAATTATGAAAACTAGTTTTCTCGATTCACCCTTTTCTAATGTACGTTTCTGTCCTTATCTGCAAACATGCCCTGTTCTTTCAATGGTATTACTACCGTAGCAGCCAGTGATCCTTTCCTGATCTGTTTCAGGACATGTTGTTGTTACTTCATTTGTATGTTTGCTAAAACATTTTCAGCCAAAAGTTCCATGCTGGCAGCAGGGGCGGAGCTATGGGGTAGCCAGGGGTGGCCGTGGCCACCATGGACCAAAGCCTGGACATCCCACTCGCAATTGCCATTTTGGTCATTTTTTGTCTCGGGCACAATTTAGTTAGTCTTTCTACATCAACAACCCCCCACCCCCACGACGATCCCAACAATTCCCACACCTTCCACAAACCTGCAGAGCAAACCTGCAGATTATATCACATTTACAGAGCTCTGATCATGTTGAGTAACAAGAAACGTGTGTACTCTAGGTCCATTCAAAGGGAACCAGGGTTTCCGACAGGGGTCCATGAAGGGCCTGCAGGGGGTCCACAACAGGATATATAGAACAAATAGGATTTTCTTTAAAAGATATTTCATTTAAAACTTGTTGTAACACTTTCTATGAAGTGCATATTTATAATGCATTGTAAAGTCATTATAATGCATTAATAATGTCTCGTAATACACCTTATAATATGTTATAACTTCTCATAAATAATTGTAACCACAAGTATAATACATTATAATACTTACCCAATCATAGTTATACCTTAGAGTTTAATACATTATGACAACAGCAACGTTCAATTTTATCTGCAGAAGTTATAATGTGTATATATATATATATATATATATATTTGTAATATACAGAATACTGTATAATAGGTATGCTTTAAGTAAAGTGACAAAAGAAATGTCTTCTTATAAACATCCATACGATAGTTTTAAGTGGTTATAAGACATTACAACTCATGCTGGAAGTAATATACATTACAAATGCACAAAATACAAAATAACACACATTCAATGTAAATTTTGAGATACAGGTGCATCTCAATAAATTAGAATGTCGTGGAAAAGTTCATTTATTTCAGTAATTCAACTCAAATTGTGAAACTCGTGTATCTCAAAAAATTAGAATATGGTGACATGCCAATCAGCTAATCAACTCAAAACACCTGCAAAGGTTTCCTGAGCCTTCAAAATGGTCTCTCAGTTTGGTTCACTAGGCTACACAATCATGGGGAAGACTGCTGATCTGACAGTTGTCCAGAAGACAATCACTGACACCCTTCACAAGGAGGGTAAGCCACAAACATTCATTGCCAAAGAAGCTGGCTGTTCACAGAGTGCTGTATCCAAGCATGTAAACAAAAAGTTGAGTGGAAGGAAAAAGTGTGGAAGAAAAAGATGCACAACCAACCGAGAGAACCACAGCCTTATGAGGACTGTCAAGCAAAATCGATTCAAGAATTTGGGTGAACTTCACAAGGAATGGACTGAGGCTGGGGTCAAGGCATCAACCACACACAGACATGTCAAGGAATTTGGCTACAGTTGTCGTATTCCTCTTGTTAAGCCACTCCTGAACCACAGACAACGTCAGAGGCGTCTTACCTGGGCTAAGGAGAAGAAGAACTGGACTGTTGCCCAGTGGTCCAAAGTCCTCTTTTCAGATGAGAGCAAGTTTTGTATTTCATTTGGAAACCAAGGTCCTAGAGTCTGGAGGAAGGGTGGAGAAGCTCATAGCCCAAGTTGCTTGAAGTCCAGTGTTAAGTTTCCACAGTCTGTGATGATTTGGGGTGCAATGTCATCTGCTGGTGTTGGTCCATTGTGTTTTTTGAAAACCAAAGTCACTGCACCCGTTTACCAAGAAATTTTGGAGAACTTCATGCTTCCTTCTGCTGACCAGCTTTTTAAAGATGCTGATTTCATTTTCCAGCAGGATTTGGCACCTGCCCACACTGCCAAAAGCACCAAAAGTTGGTTAAATGACCATGGTGTTGGTGTGCTTGACTGGCCAGCAAACTCACCAGACCTGAACCCCATAGAGAATCTATGGGGTATTGTCAAGAGGAAAATGAGAAACAAGAGACCAAAAAATGCAGATGAGCTGAAGGCCACTGTCAAAGAAACCTGGGCTTCCATACCACCTCAGCAGTGCCACAAACTGATCACCTCCATGCCACGCCAAATTGAGGTAGTAATTAAAGCAAAAGGAGCCCCTACCAAGTATTGAGTACATATACAGTAAATGAACATACTTTCCAGAAGGCCAACAATTCACTAAAAATGTTTTTTTTATTGGTCTTATGATGTATTCTAATTTTTTGAGATAGTGAATTGGTGGGTTTTTGTTAAATGTGAGCCAAAATCATCACAATTAAAAGAACCAAAGACTTAAACTACTTCAGTCTGTGTGCACTGAATTTATTTAATACACGAGTTTCACAATTTGAGTTGAATTACTGAAATAAATGAACTTTTCCACAACATTCTAATTTATTGAGATGCACCTGTATTACGAAAAACACTTGTGAAGCTATAAGGTTAAACTCTCTCACCAGAAAAGAAAATTAATAAATATGTATGTTGATCACACATGAAGCCAATCTTAACACACCCAAGAATAATAATAATAATGAAACTAATTCTGTGCTGGACTCTACTGAATAAACTTTAATGTTTGTGAATCTCATTTGGAGACTTATGTTATAAATAGCTTCCAGTGTATAAGTTTGACTTGTAATGTATTGCATGTTACAAGTTTATGTTATGGCTGTTTATAAGAAGATATTACTTTTGTAACTTTACTTAAAGCAGGCAAAGACCACTTATAATATGATCACGTCATAAAGCCTTTTGACTGTTAACACTATGCTGCTTTTGCATGACAGCACTTATACGATTGTTGCTTGTGTTATAATGCATTATACTCTTAAGTATAACTATGAATAAGGGAATGTATTATAACTGTAGTTATAATTATTTATGAGACGTTATAACTTATTACAAGGTGTATTATGAGACATTATGAATGCAGTATAATGCATGTATAATGCCTTTACAATGCATTATAAATACGAGCTTCATAGAAAGTGTTACCAAATTGTTTCTAAATGTGGTACATTAATGAACTGTTAAGTAGTTTAGAAAGTAATAATGTTTGTTAATGCTTTAATGTTATTAATGGAAATCTAGCTTATCCCTGGGTCTGTAAAGGTTAAAACCCCCTGCTCTAGAATCATTCGGGTCTTAGATATTTCTGAAGTCATATGTTGTGAAGTTGAAAAGCGGCAATGGCGGTACCTTTCAGATTCTGTCGGATTGCTTTGAATCTATTGAGCCTGGCAATATTTATAATGTTTTAAAGGACTTAGGATGGAATTATTGTCCCTCATTTTATTGTGATAATGGTGGTACCCTATCTTTTGTGTATTAACACAGCTAGGGTCATAAGGATTCATATTATTGGGCTGGTCATAACACATTTTCCTTCATTTCCTCAGTTTCCTGCATTTTATTGTACTATCTAAAATGATGTAGTGCAATACTTATCAGAGAATGCAAAGACCGTGCACTTATTTCCTGTCTGAATTGATGAAAACACCATTGCATTGCATAATAATTTCCCAATAAATTACATACATTAATTTGAGACTTAGAAGGAAATTTTAAGTGTGTCCGTGAAAGAGAGATAGGAAGAAAAAGTGCATGAGTTTCAGTCCAACGATGCTAAGCTACACTTTTGTAGAATACAGGCCTTATGAGACTCTTGAGTGTGTGTACATAAATGTATGCAAGTGCTTGAGGCATACAATTGTTTGTTGTGCTTGGCATTCTTGCTCTGATTGAAAAGTATTGAATACTGCAAAAAAGTATTTTCAATATAAGAATTTTTGTCTTGCTTTCCAATAAAAACATCCTTAAAACAAGATGAGTTTACTTCAAGCTAAACTGCGTAAAATATTAAGACTTGTCTTCAGAGAATATATCTGGAAGGAAGATTATACATGCTTGAAACGGAAGAAAAATAAGCTTAATTCAAGGTTGATGTAAGCATCTAGTTTCAAGCATGTATAAGCTTTCTTCCAGATATATTCTCTGAGAACAAGTCTTTATATCTTATCTTATTTGCATCTCGCGTAAATTCATCTTGTTTTGAGGATGTTTCGATATTTTTATTAGAAAACAAGACAAAAATGCTTGTCTTGAAAATATTTGGTGCGATGTATTTGCCATAACTTTTACGGCCGTCTATCTCTTCCATGTAGGTAATTCAGTCCCTGTCTATGTACGTGCATATACTGTACAGTGCATGGCCCCAAAAAGTATTTGGACACTTTTGGAAATTTAAGTTACTCTTAATGTCTGAATGTCTTGACATTAGATAACAAAAAACGATATCTAATCGATTGGCATCTGCAAACAAACAACGCTAGAGATTTTCTCCAAACTAAGTTCTCTTTTGGGCCATTTTTACAGTGACTTTTAACAAACTGGCTGCAAGGTACTTTCTAACAGATGTACAGTACGAAGGACCCCTCAATTTCACATATAGGTGTCCCAGCAGAGTAACTACATGTGTAACTCATCACATTAAATATGAACATTTTTGGATATTTTTGTCATTTTAAAGGAATTGTCATTAAAAAAATGAAAATTCTCTCATTTACTCACCCTCAGGCCATCCCAAACGTGATTATTTTTTTTTTAAATAAATAAATGTTCAGCTCTGTAGGTCCATATAATGTAAGTGAATGTTGACCATAACTTGAAGCTCCAAAAATCACATAAAGGCAGCAGAAAAGTAACCCATAAGAATCCATGTCTTCAGAAGCGATATGATAGGTGTGGGTGATAAATAGATCAATATTTATGTTTGTTTTTACTATAAATCTCCACTTTCACTTTCACATCCATGTTCTTTTGTTTTTTTGGCAGTTTGCATTCTTCGTGCCTACTGGTCAGGCTGGTCAAAGGTGGAGATTTACAATAAAAAAATAACTTAAATATAGGTCTATTTCTCCCCCACACCTATCATATCGCTTCTGAAGACATGGATTTAACCACTGGAGTTGTCTGGATTACTTTTATGCTGCCTTTATGTAGCTTTGAAGCTTTTTGGAGCTTCAAAGTTCTGGTCACCATTCACTTGCATTGCATGGACCTACAGAGCTGAAATATTCTTCTAAAAATCTTCATTCACATCTGGGATGGCATGAGGGTCAGTAAATGATGAGAGAATTTTCGGTTTTGGGTGAACTATTCCTTTAAGCAGTATATCAATTGTTTTATTATTTAAATCCCAACTAAAATATAACGCCACAAGACTTTCAAACATTTTTAAGTGTGGTTTAGGTGTCTAAATACTTTTTGTGCCACTGTATACTGAATGCATACAGTATACTGTGGTATTGATTTAGCATCGCCTTTAACCAAAGTGCTGAAAAAGTTGTTAAGGACTGTTGAAAGGATTTCTTTTTTTAAGGAAATATAATGGTTTGGATGTTTGTATTTAATGGTTTTTATTTAGTTTGGCTGTTCATTTGCGGTCTCTCTTTGGTTTGTGAATGGTTAGTGTTTGGTTGTATTATGGTTTGAGCATTTCCAGATCAGTTATCTCTCATGAGAGGCTCATTCAGTGAAACCATCTGTTGCCTGACAACCTACTGCTGCCAGCAGTCAGAGTGTGTGTGTGTGTGTGTGTGTGTTTGGCACAGCCTGAGCTTGGTGAGTGGTTCAGTGGGCCAGCACAGTGTGAGTCTGGCATGAGGCCTCAGTGCGAGTGTGTGGAATGATAGAGAAATGCCACACTGGCAGATAACGCTCTCACAGGCCCCACGCCAACCTTCAACTCTCTCTCTCTCTCTCTCTCTCTCTCTCTCTCTCTCTCTCTCTCTACAGGTTGACTGTGTGTGTTTGGTTTTGTGCATATTAATAGTTGGTGGACTTTGTGTGTATGTTTTGATTAGTTATAGCACATGGTTTGAGTTTACACTCATATTTTACAGCATATTCTTGTTGTTTTGCCTCATATTGTGTTCAGTTTGTTATCTGAAAACTGTTACAGCATTAGTGCTGGTGCTTGTGACTGTAACTTAGTTCTTTAAGTTTAGTTCAGGTCATTCTGAAATTAAAATACATTCTTATGTATCAGATAGGTCATTAATATCATCGTTATAGTTATGGCTATGAAGATTGTAGGTACCCAGCTAACTAGCTGAACAAGAAAGCTATCTGGTGTCATTGTTTCTATCTCCCTATCTCTCTTCCTTTCTCTCCTTCCCTCTGTCTCCTTTCCGCATAGGAAATTAATCTTTTGGCTACACAGTGGCCTTATTTTCAGAGCAAACACCAGGAGTGTTTGAAGTAGAAAATCAGCAGCGTTTGTGTGTGTGTGTGTTGTGTGTGTGTGTGTGTGTGTGTGTGTGTGTGTGTGTGTGTGTGTGTTTGAGTGCTAAAAGTCAGCTTTGAAGTGTCTACTTCCTCCTGCTGAAAAAAGACAGGTTTAATCAATATTGACGTGATTGCATACACACACTCATAGACACACAACACACACACACACACACACACAGTCTGTAGTTAAACGCTCTCAGGGACCAAAACGGAAGTTTTATTAAAATCATTTTCTCAACCATTGAGACGTCTGTTTTAGACATTTTAACATACAATGCTCTGGAAAAATGGAAAACGTACTGTATATCAATTGTAACAATCGTGTTTAACTTGTTAAACATATCTCATTGTGACATATATACTATATGTCCTGTTATGAATATTGACATACTGTCTGGCCATGTGGTATTATTATTAATGAGTGAATAAGCTCATATAACATGACACAATGAATCTCTGTATACAGTGTATCTGCATGCAGATGTCTGGAAAAAGTGTGTATGTGAATGAGTGGAAGGAGAGACCAAAGGGGGAGAGAGAGAGAGAGAGAGAGAGAGAGAGAGTCTGATCTAACTAATGAAGATGAATTGAGTCATTCACTGATTCACTGGTCTCATTAACTCTGTCTGATACCTTATACAGAGCGGACAGGTGCTCTCCTACATACACTTATATTTTATGGGCTGTGCCTGGTGGACTAATACATTTGTGCGTAATCGATTGGCATGTCATCTAGATTACATATTAAGGCTTGTGTTACCAATTGAAAATTGTTTGGGTGCTTGAAATGTGAATTAGAAATGTGTTAGTTATATCCAGCATCATATCACATTCAACCATAATGTGCACCACAGGTACCAGTGATGCTTATTGCAGTCTGTTCAAAGTTTGTGTGCAACTTCTTTCTCTGCTGTAATAATGTTGTTATATTCAACTGCAGTGTTTACAGGTTAAGTTCTGTGTTCTGAACTTTGTCGCTGGTTTCACATATACGCCAAATCTTGAATTTGAATGAACAATGGCTATAAACAATATGGTAAAATTCCAGATATGTGTGCTTATGCTCACATTTGCACAGTGTTTTTACCTGTTTTAACTTATATTGTATGGCTGGGCAACTTGGTGATATTATAAACAGTATACCGTGTTACAGTAGAAACATGATTTTGATAGAGTGTTAATAATGCAATAAATACATTTGTGCTGCTGTTTGTGGGTGAGACAGTTTTCTGTTATTTACACATGAGAGCTACGAAGAAACATGGAGGAATGCAAAAATATAGGAGCGAGAAGTGTCCCAAAAAGTCAAGATGAGTAAGAACTTGTTATTTTGTTATCAAAAGCGAAGTGTGTAATTTCTGCGCCACCGAACGGAATTGGAAAAATAAACAGTTGTTTTTAAAGGTGAAGTCAGTAATTGTTCCCTATTAAAAAAGTTTTACTTCTAAAGAAATGAACTGTACATTTGAAATTTACTGTATAAAATCATGAGCTCTCACATGAGATGAAGACACCAGTCATATCAGTAACCTTGTAAAAGCAGTTTTATTCTACATGGAGAGGGTCCGCACATGGGGGCTGCCATGTTATGATCACATGACCAGCCGAATATTACTCTCTTAATCTCAGTAACTGTCCTGTTATTGGACACTTTCACTCATGGATTAAATTAATCATGGCTGACTGTGAATAGTGAATTTCTACAATGGCATCGGTAACTGAAAACTATTGATTTTGAATGATGCTGCATCCACACCACTAGGTGTCACTGTAAGTCCAAGAAGACACGAATAAAAATGTACTGAGTGCACCTTTAAACGGCCTTCCAAATACGCCCCAATCTGTGGTAGAACGAACAAACAGATAGTCCTGTCCCTAACTCACGCCACTGGTTGAGTCAATGTTGTTGTGTCTGGCTGAACGGGCTGCTCAAATCAAACAGAGCAATTTTTTAGCGCAACAGAGAAACAGTGTTTACAGTTTTTGACTAAATTAAACTACAGTACTTATAGCTGTCCCTGCACATTAAACTGAGATAGAAGAAAGTATTTTAACACAGAAAAAGAACAAATGTTATCAATAATGGTTGCAGATCAATGTTGCAACTTGCCAAACTCGTAGAAATCAACTGATTTCCCTTACAAAAATCGAGAGTTCACAGCAAATAATAATTTTCATATGCAAATGAGCTTTGTGGCAAACTTGCAGCAAATTGTCCATTGTTGCCAAAGGTTTGCTGGAGGTTCACCACTGCAAACTTCTGGCAAACATTTGAGGCGGATCACAAGCTCATTTGCATGTGAAAATAATTAGCTGCAAATTTGCGGCAAGGTTGCAGCTAGTTTAGATTTTTTGTAAGGGTTGCGGTCACAGGTGTGCGTATATTTTATAACAGCATCATTTGTGGCTCATCCAAACAGAATTTAGAGTTTACTATTCCTTTATAATGTTCAATTTTCTGTTTTGAGTTTTCATTTACATAATGTAAAGCTGTTTTTGCAGATTGAAACAATGATGCCAGACTTGTCATTTGTTACGAAAAATCGTATATTTTAGTTTCCATCCATCAAGTTGCAATTAAAACATACTATAATGAATACCTATCATTTGTAAAGTATTTAATTCACAGGGTTGTCCAAAAACAGGCATTACCACATGGTTATTTAATATATAAACTATTTTTTTTCATTGAAACTACACCGAAAATAACTTGTCTTGATGATACACTTTTACTTTGAAGTTGCACATATCGTGATTTTGGTCTTAACACCTAAGCCTAGTACAGTATATAAGGTTGTGTATCTTTTAGGGGAGTCAAACAGTATTGTGAACTGTATTGATACACTGGATATCGTCCAGCAAGCTGTTGAGTACATCAAGTGCAACATGCATACCGCAACTAGCCATCTGTTACACATGCATTAAACACACGCAGAGAGAAACAAACACACTCACATTCATGACCCCATCTGTCATGCGACAACACAGACATGCTTCACGCAGTCTTCTACAAGCATGTGCGCACACACGCATGGGCATTCAGCATGCCTCAGTTTGACTAGAGTTCGGACAAATAGTGCAAATAAACCTAAGCCACTTCAGAGTTCCTTTCTTCCTCCCTTTACTTCTCTCGATGTTTTTCTGTTGCTCCTTTTATGTACAGTAAAGGCATGTGAATGGGGAGGGTGGAGCACACCGTGAAAGGAAAAAGCTGTCCATTCAAATGCATCATTATTATTTGCAATTGCTCTGGGCCTCCCTGAACATTCAGCAATACCATTCATACTTGCTGCTCACTGACAGATCCACACACACACCCACACACACACACACACACACACACGCACACACACACACAGACAACCCCTCATTCTCACATCCAAAAACATGCAAAGAGAAGTGGCCTTTACTTAAATGCCCATTAAAGACAGGCGCACTCAAGAGTAGACGTCTCTATAGACAGAAATGCACATTCTTTCTTTCTTTCCTTCCTTCCTCTCTATCACAATCTTTATTTTGTTTCCTTCTACTTTTTTCTCCGTGATCCTTGCTTTTGCTTGTGTAATACTCTGGGCAGCTTTTAATGGACTTAATATAACAGTCTGGGGGTGCCCACTTCACTTCTGCACTGTGTGTGTGTGTGTGTGTGCACCTCAGATCTCTGATTGTAGAGAGGCACCAAGTAGGTCTTTCTGTTTTATCCACCCCATAGAAAGAGAGAGAGTGAGAAAGAGAGAGAGAGTGAGAAAGAGAGAGAGAGTGAGTGAGAGAGAGAGAGAGAGAGAGAGAGAGAGAGAGAGAGAGAGAGAGAGAGAGAGAGAATATAAGGAGAGGTGTTTGATTGTTTCTTTTGCAGACGGATTTGGAGTGGGAGTCTTATTGATTTTTCCCACAGTCTTCATTTTCTCCTTTTCTTTCTTTTTTCCTCACTGTGCATTTCCTTCCATACACTCATACTATCCACCAACTTTTTCCTCTCCTCTTCTCCCCTTCTCTTCTTTTACCTTATACACTTTATTAGCGAGAGCACCTGACAGTTTGCTATTATGCTAACAAAACATAGTTAAACAAAGTTGTTTAATAATGTTAAAAAATAGGCCATCCCTTTATCTTCCACATGGTTAGCCAATTGAAGGAGTGTTTCATGAATTTTGCTTCAGGATCTAAACCTCCCAAATTAAAATACTTAGGTTGTCACGGAAACTCTCAATGCAGTTGCTTGTATGGCATCTTGGAGGTAGAACATTCCAAACCAGACTTTTTCATGCAGTTTAACATTAATACAGATGATGAAAAAAACCTGTCATGACTCAAAGCAATGCATTTAAAGTGCATGCTGACGAGCAACATACACTAATGTAAAGTTTTTATCCTGAATATCCAAAGACTGCTGTTGGCACTTATAGTTGTATCAGCAAATGATTGTTGACACCCTACTTGAATAAGCAAATTTGCCAGTTGATGATTAACTCAAGCGAGTAATGAGATAATTAAGAGACAAATTCGAGAGATGCGAGATTACATTAATAGTATAGGCAGCAGCTGTGTGAGCGTGTGTTAGCTGAGTTGACAGGGTTGTTTTTGAACAAATACCTCGATTCTGCATGCTTACAAGGGAGTTCATGACATCATTATTATGCTGCCATGCTGCTGAGTTCTGTTGCTTTCTGATTAAATACATGTGCAGTCACTCTTTCTCCCTTTATCTCTCCAACTCTGCCTTCAATCTCCAAGACCCCCCATTTGCAACTTTCTTTAGAAACAACCTCAGTAATACTAGTCAAACTGAAATAAATAAGGGACGATAGTTAAGTCAGTAAGTAGTTACTGCAGGCTTTTTGCCATATTGCCGAAGAATTCAATGATGCATTACATGAGAATGATTTGACCTATAAAAAGCTTTTAACAACTTTTGGCCAGCAGTAGGAGGAGTTCGAAAAAGTATGTTTTCAATAAGACAGTAGAGGAAGTATGAACGACCATGTCAAAATTGGTATCATTGTAAATTTAAGTTATAAGGAATTTTAAACATTTTGTTATATTTTTTGACTACTAGCCCCAAACTTCTCAGGTACCTTTAGGGCATGGTGCCAATGACATATGGTCCTGATGACACAAGTTTTGTAATCATGCACCAATGCGTTTGTAAATATAGCATTTTACGGCAAAATTTCAAATGTGGTGAACTGTTCAGGTAGTCTGAGGTCATGGTTGTGATGACATATACCACGTTTCGTTAAAGTGTTGCCAAGATATAGCTTACTGACTTCTTTGGTGAAGCGTTATATGAGAATGCTTAGTCCATCAAAAAGCTTTTGATAATTTTTGTCATAAGTGTCCCTAGATGATACATGCCATATTTTACACAAATCTGACATACAGACTTGGAGGAGTTTGAAAAAGTAGGTTTTTCTAAAAATTAAAAATTAAAACAGTGGCATCCATTTGACTCGCCAAGGAATCAGAAGAATTTATTTTTCAAGACTTTGCAATAAAACTTGAAAAGTCATTAGCATACACATAAGTGCAAATTTGAGCTGTTGATAGCGCTAGAAGTTTAGAGATAGAGACGCCAAATTTGCTATTGTGTAAGTTCAGACTGTCCTCTTTCAGTGTGCCAAATTTCATAACTTTCCTCCAAACTGTTCTATGGGCTGCCATAGACTTCAATGGTGAAAGAAGAAGAATATGAAAAGGAAAACTAAGAGATTAAATAGGTGCCACCTTTTGTGCATGGCCACTAATGAACAATAGTAGCCTATAGTTATACATTAACAATAACCAAGATTCACAAATGCTGTAATTATTGTCATTATTAGTTTATGATACCTAATAGCTAACCTAATGTTACCTCATGTTAATGTATAGAACCTTGTTGCAAAGTGTTTGTTACAACATTTATAAGTTGTAACAAAAATGTATTATATTCCCTCACTCCCCTAATGTAGCCTATGACAAATTTAATAGAGCTGAAGTAGTGTTATGATAATATTATTATATTATCATTAATATTATCTATTTCTGCCTAAAGTACAGTTAGTGTTACTATAGTAAATTCAAGGGTGCTGATGTACAATTATGTGCCGAATTCAAATGGTTTCCACATCTTGCCCCGTGTTTCTCACTGGTTCTCGCAGCGCTGCAATGATCAGAGGTGTGCGTTTAAGAGCTCGAGACTGTGAGTAAAAACGCACCTGCTTTGCGCCCGCGCTGCTCTTTCCATTGAGCCGGAACCATCTACAGAGTCATGCAGCTGCATTAGCCGACTTCACCTGTCTATTTGACGCTGCTAAACCACACTAGACTTCAGAATCAGATGAACCGCAGTACAAATGCGTATCAGCCTGTACAATGGAGTCTAGATAAATATTTTAATGCAAAGAGGAATTTGACGGTAGATTTGATTAACATGACTGATAAACACCCCCAATTTGTAACCTAATGTCCCCCTCCCTACTGATTTGCTCTCAGCGCCCCCTGGCATCCTTTGAACGCCCACCGGGGGCAGTACCGCCCGTTGAGAACCCGTGATCTAGTCCTTTACTGTGCCACATCAAAAACACTGACAGCATTTGTGTGTGTGTGTGTGTGTGCAGCTCTGTGAAGGGATTTAAGTGTAATTCTTGTATTGTTGTTCAAACTTTGAAGAAAAAGAAATGTTGTGTCTCAGTGGAAACCATCTGCATGTCAGTCAAACAAACATAGCCATAACCACAGCAACAAGACAGCAAACATGCCTTCTTCACCACACAATACCCGACACAACAATTAACAGGAAAACACCTGAATTTGGAATGTGGAATACTTTGTTCTGTCTCCCTTTATTATCTCTCTCTCTCTCTCTAAAAAAAAAAAAAAAAAAAAAAAAACACGTATAAAAATAAAGTTAAAGCAGTCATAAATCAGTGTGTTTTTTCCCCACAATTTTTTTACTCATTCCAGCTAATATAATCATGTGTCCCTTAGTACACAGTCAAAAGGTACAGATGTATTGGTAACACCTTTTGTTACAGTGTCTGTTACATATTACATGTTACTATTATCAATCACTACAACAAGCAGGTCTACAATATAATTACACAGTAATTAGGCTACAGGTATTTCATTTGTTTTACTTAGTGATTACCCATGTAAATCCACAGTAACAGTAACACTGTAAAACAAAGTGTGGCTGATGTATTCATGGCATGTGCCATTTAATATCAAAAGATTGTCATTTTGTACAATAGGCATGTCATACAACTGATACGCAGGGTGGCAGATGCCTATAAGGAACGCTCAGAGCTTTACCATGTGGTCAGATTTAGACACTCACACACACACACACACACACACACACACACACACACACACACTCACAGAGAGGGACAGTTTACAGACTAATTTCCATCTGGAAATATGTTTAGTGCTGTCTAAACAACAGTAAATTAAACTCACTCTTGGTTTCTTTGCTGCTTATTTTCCATCTCTCTTGCATACACACAAACAGTTACTACCACATTCGTGGTGTTCAGTGGTAATTAGAGCAGATCAGATCAAAGAGATCGCTGGTCACCTGTCATCATACCCGTCATTGTGTTAAGCAGAGCTAAAATATCACACTACCTCACATTACTAAATATACCTCAGTAAGCTAACTCTCCCCATTGGTTTACTTCAGTGCCTCACATTACTTAATACACCTCAGTAAGCGTACTCTATTCATCAGTCCGCTTTATTATTTCACATCACTTAACCTTTCTATTGACTTTTTGGGTCATTTATGACCCATTACTGGTGTTATAAATAGTTACTGGAACCAGACTTTGTGAGATTGTCAAGAACATCCAAATAAACCAAATTAAAATCAAATGCATCTATAATTGTTATAGATTTTTTAATAGAAATGACCATATTAAAAATGTGTGAACCTAAGAGGTTTGACCCAAATTTGACATATTTAAAGAACAAATTATAGCCTTTCACTTTTGGTCTTTCAGGATGTTTATGCAGCTGTACACAGCATTCAGTAGTTTTTATTTCTCTATGAAGCTAATTCAGTGCACTTTACACAATTTTGGCTGATATGGTACAGTGGGGCAAAAGGTCCCATGTGGTAAAAGGCCCCTTGGATATTATTTCCTCCTGGCAAAAAAACAACAACAACAACAACAACAACAAAAAAAAAACAACAGAGCTTATATGCACCTGTAATACTGCAACATTTTAGTTTTTGCATAAGTGGGGAGAAATTGATTTGCTGAGGTGGAAGTGCAAAGTGGGCACATGATTGACCGCTCCAGTCACAATGTGGATTCATCTGTAAAATAATTCTTTATTAAATTGTGGCACGGGAGGTTCACCTACGCCCTCTATGCTATAGCCAGTGGACCAGGGAGTGGGGTGCCTACCCATATCAATTTTGTCCTGGGACCTGTGAATTTAAAGGGTTAGCTAACCCAAAAAAATGAAAATTCTCTCATGATTTACTTACCTTTAAGCCATCCCAGATGTGTATGTCTTTCCTTCTTCTGCAGAACCGAAGTGAAGATGTTTATAAGCAGATTTCAGCTCTGTTTGTCCATACAATGCAAGTAAACAGGTGCCATCACTCTGCTGGCTGTTTGACGGTCCAAAGGGCATATTTAGGCAGCATAAAAGTAATGCACACGACTCCAGTCGATCAGTGAATGTCTTCTGAACCGAATCAATAGGTTGGTGTAAGAAACAAATCAATAATGGATTTGCATCCTCCGAATTACTGTGAAAGACGGTCACATTCGAAGGCTGCATACGGAGTATAAACGAGACACAGCCTACGTACATACAGTACAACAAGGACATTATTATTACCACTTTGAACACTACCATTTACTTACAGTATACTACCACATTAGAGCCTACAAGTACATGCATGTCCTGTATGTGTATGCATGTTTACTATATGCATGTAAGTATACATTTCCTGTATTATAAGTGTTCCAATTATATTCCTCTATTATTTATATCTATATATTTTAACTACTCTCTTTTTGATTATGTTAATACATTTCTTTGCATAATTCTTTTAAACTGGAGCTGCATATTTGTGTGCATGTGCATTTCAGCTTCACAGGAGCTGCAATTGACCCTTGACCTCTCCCTACCCTGCAGGTGCACACTGAGAAGGTGACTGGGGTCATTCCTATTACCTTCTTAGCTTCTGTCTCCTTGGTTTTGGATCCTGTTTATGTTAACTGGTATCTGGATGCAGATCTGTAGATATTTATCCGTGATCTCCTTAAGGAGCTTAGATTGTGTTAGACTTGTGTTTCGAAACTTTCCCTGTAATTACCAAACAGCTTACCATTCATTTACCAGTCTCGTTCACAAGCAAGAGAGAGAAACAGATGCTGGTTCACTTGCTTGCACTGTGCGTCACATGCGCATTGGCTACCGTCTTTAGACTGTTCGCCATAGCTGTTCATTGAGCGGCTCATGCGGCTAGCGGGGCGGATCGAGGGGTGGAGCAGCTCCCGGTGTATATAGAGCAATTCCATGTTACTCTGAGAAAGAGAAGGTCCCGTGTCTGACAGCCACACTTGTGACTTTACCTAAAACAACTTTGATCCGAGCGTGAGAACGAGGGAAATCAATGCACCGGAGTTCAGTTCACTGCATTGGTGCATACACGGGAATTATTTGATTCACTCACTCCAGGAAAAGCCCATTTAGACTTCAGCTTGATCCTAAAGTCGGGAGTCTTCATAGAATAGCACGAGCCTATATTCTTACCTGTCTACTTTAAATAGTGTATATATGTTTTAAATTATTTTTTTAAAGTCCTCTTATACATGAGGGGTCTCAGTGCAATAGTCAGGGCGGGTTTGACAGAAAGTTGTGCATGCATGGACTCGGAACCAGTGTTATGCTCTGTTTGGATAGTAGAGAAATTGTGTGATTGTGTGTAGGTTACCGACTATTATCGCTGTGCGGGACTTATTTCCACACTAGAGGCGCCGCCTTTGCTCTCAGCACACACACACACACACACACACACACAAACACACGCCATCAGGTGCCGGAGAGAGACCCACACACTCCCGATTGGGTATTCGAGTACAGGCAACGAGGATCACCCAGGACTTTACCCTGCACCGAGTTGGATTTATAAAGAAGATATATGATGATGAATGCATGAGGGCGCGCGGAGATCAATACACGAATTAATCAATACCCTCTGAGCGCACGTGAAGATCAGCTCCAGCTCCATCACCAGGTGGCTTTTCAAGTGTGTCTCTCAATGCGTAGATGCGCGCATAAGGTTTTTTAGGAGCGGTTAAACAAAAGCGCATCGCGGTCAGTGTGCAGGACATTTAGTGCCGGATTAGTTTAAACTTTGGTTTGCGGCGGAATCGTCTGGATCCGGACTCTAAACTCGAGTCCACAAACAGAAGAGACTACAGACCCCAAATGGGATCTGTTCCGGATTGAATTGAAATTTGTTTCCTTTTGTAAAGAAAAAAGGGGAACATTGCATTCGGAGGAGATTACAAGTGTTTCTTCTTCTTCAGAGACTCCTCTCTATTTAGGAATTTAAACTCCTGCTACTGCTTCCCACCAGGAATTAGGTCTGTATAATCAGAACTCAAGGAAGCAGCGGTGATGTATGTGTTGAAAGCCTTGGTGTGTTTTGGAGCGGTGCTCTGTGCAGTGTTTGGTGGGGCTGGGGCTCAATCGTGCCCGTCTCAGTGCTCCTGCAGCGGGACAGCGGTGGACTGCCACGGTCAGAGTCTGCGGAGCGTGCCGCGGAACATTCCCCGCAACACTGAGCGACTGTGAGTGCGCGTGAACACATTACATGACCAACACTAACCATGTGCATTTGTGATAATTCAATTAATTATAGCATTATAATTATTAAATGAATGATTGAATTATACAAAGCAACTATATTAGTTCATAACCAGCACTTTGCATTGTTTCACATACACATAGCCTATTACAATAATTACTATAAATAATAATAATAATAATAATAAGCAATACAATGTGCATTTATTATAAGCTTCTCCAATAATAATAATAATAATAATAATACATTTGCCTATTAATATTACTCAGTACTTATGTTAAAACACAGTAATATGAATAGTGAAAATGCAAAGTGTGCCCGTGCAGGCATTCTTTTGAAGTGCTGTCACCAGAACAAAACCAGTCTGCTTTTCTATTCCACTCACGCATGTCACTATCTGTCTGTTACATTGATTGTCTCTCTGGAGTGGCATTAATTAATTAAACTGGCATGAAGTTTAAACACAACCTGCTCTGTTCACGGTCTCTACTTCTGAGGAACACTGTTTTGCCACCAAAGATGCAGTTCAAATTTTGCCTTATACTGATTAATTAGACGTTCAGTCACTCCCGGCATCCACCATTTCTGTCTAAAATATCCAAGATTGACTCCCAATGATTGAATGATTTATTATAACATACCTACACACATTTTATTTGGCTGGGTAGCTGCAAGGAGCCGTCATAGAGTCTGAAATGGGAGCGCATGAAAAGTAGGTTTCAAAGGATATACATGACACCAACGTTAATTGGTGAGGATTACCGAACCCTGACCGGAATTCAATTACCTGAGCTCCCCCGCAGTATGGCACATACTTCAGCAGTGATCAAATTCAGCCAAGGATGGTGCACGATAATGCAGACAATTTAAGAAATGTATATATCCTGCAATCTAACATGCTGTTTGTGAAATCCATCTTTGGTGGCCATTAAGTAACCACAAAAATGAGTTCATAGCCTCATTTACTACATAATAGCCTAAATTAGACTTCTTAATTAGGGCTAAATACTTCAGTCATTATTCACCGTTTTACCCCCCTCTGCTCTTTCCACAGTGACCTGAATGCAAATAATTTGACTAAAATCACAAAGGCAGATTTTGCGGGACTGCGGAACCTCAGAGTTCTGTAAGTATTGAAGAACTAGATTTTTTTGTGAATGTGTATTTAAAGGAGATCAATGTATGGCCTTTATAGTTAACATTTCGCAGACCTGGAACAAACAGTGTTTGCAATTTATAGATAACATTATGAACATTAAAAAAAGCTTTTTTAGCCATCATTATTGCAAAGCTTATTTTGTCATGTTTTAAATTTGGAATGAAGGTTTTTCAGATGCATTTATGCCCATCATTGTGCAGATTCAGTCCTGTCATCTCTAGGAAACTCATTTGGGTCCAATGGGCCCATTATTAGATTAATGCCGATGAAAGCATCATTTTGCCAAATGCCATGACTTGTCACGGGAATACATCATTCCGGATTTCAGTAGAAGTTAAACACTTGTAGCGTTCACACTCACACTCTGAACAAGTTTGGACGGTGACGCTTAACGAGGCAGCAAGCCCGTGATCCTCAAAACACACAAAGACAGCATTTATTCGCAAAAATGATTGCGTTATCGGAATGCAAAGTGTCTGTCTCTATCTGTCTTTCGATCTACTTCACTGTGTGAGACAGAGAAAGAGAAGGAGATTTTGTGAATGTAATTGTGAGTGAGATGGAATGTGTGGGTGTGAATGTATATGTTAGAGAGAGACATATAGAGAGCTCATGTAAGAACAGGTTTTCCCTCCCACTTGGAGGGTAGGATTTCAGCTGAAAACTTTCACTCTGTCTGTCTTTTCCTTTTCCTTTCCCTCACAGACACATTCTTTTTTGTTGATAACCCTTTCTCTCTCTCACTCAGTTTCCTCTCTCAGTTGCTGGGACGGAAGGCATCAATGAAATGAACATCACTGAACTTTTCAAAACCGGCAACATGTATTCTTGATTCATGTTAAATCAAACAAAACATAAAAATGAGTCAAGTGGATTATATATGATTCACCAGAAATCCTTTGACGTTATGAATATGCACATTACACGTTACACATTTTGACCTGGTCATGTGATATTGATATGTATGTTTTGATAGTCTTAATAAAGATGTTGTATTTAGACTGGTGTTGAAAGCTCTTGTTTATGTTGGTTTGATAATGAGAGGAGGGTCTCAGATCTTGAGATATCTAGGGTGTTTGTAAAAATGTGGTTTGTGGGAAATGTAAATTGCACTTTAGAAGTTCTCAATGGCTGCCAATCCTGAAGCCAAAATACACAGGAATATTAATCATTGAAATTCACGCAATGAGTGACTTATCTTTCTTTTTGTTTCTCTCTCGCTTTCTCTGTCGTTCCTTCTCTTAGGCAGCTGATGGAGAACAAGATCAGTTCTATTGAGAGAGGGGCATTTCAGGACCTGAAAGAGCTGGAAAGACTGTGAGTGCCTAACACACATATACACAAACACACACAAGATATGCTGCACTGGCCCGTGGGGCTTAAAATCAGCAGTGTATTCGTGAGTGAGTGTGTTTACTGCGTGTATTAACAGAGTGACCTACTGAGTACAATAAACTGCAAAATGACATTACAAAATCGAGTGTGTGCATTCATATATTAATGGTGGACATTGTATGTTGAGGGCTTGTATGTGCATTGTGGTCAGGACTTG
Source organism: Myxocyprinus asiaticus (assembly GCF_019703515.2). NCBI lineage: Eukaryota > Metazoa > Chordata > Actinopteri > Cypriniformes > Catostomidae > Myxocyprinus > Myxocyprinus asiaticus. The sequence goes on along the minus strand of NC_059351.1, from coordinate 2,809,498 downwards.
ATGGAGCAACATTATTGTCTGACAGTCAACCTGCCTCAGGGGAACACACACACACACACACATAACTTACTCTAGCACACACACCCCTTTAAGAGAATAACTCTGGAAGATGGAACAGAAACTGGAATTACGCTCTAAAGGCCCCCCCCCCCCACCCTCCACCTTTCTCTCAAGCTTTTAGCCCCAAGCTATTCTCCATTTTCAAACCATATTCATTCTGATGGCCTTTATCTGTCCATCAGTGACTTAAATTTCACTCAGTTTATCCAAGTCAAAAATATCATTTAATATGACTGAATCAATCTGATTAAAAAGTCATTTCAGCAGTAAGATCTAGTACAACGAAGAAAAAACTCCTTAAAGTAAAAACGTTGCACTGTTTCACTGTGTACACTAATTCACCACATTAAAATAAACTTACAAACCCTTAAAGGGATAGTTCACCCAAAAATGAAATGAAAATTCTCTCATTATTTACTCACCCTCATGATATTCCAGATGTGTGTGACTTTCTCTCTTCATCAGAACACATTTGAAGAAAAATAGAAAAATATCTCAGCTCAGTAGATCCTTAAAATTAATTTAACCACTGGAGTCGTATCGATGGCTTTTATGCTGACTGTCTGTGATGTTTGGAGCTTTAAAAGTCGAATCTCCATCCACTTGCATTTTAAGGACCTACTGAGCTGAGATATTTTTCTATTTTTCTTCAAATGTGTTCTGCTGACGAAAGGAAGTCACATGCACCTGGGATATCATGAGGGTGAGTAAATGATGAGAGAATTTTCAGTTTTGGGTGAACTATCCCTTTAAGGGTTTGTAAGTTCATTTTAATGTGGTGAATTAGTGTACACTGTGAAAAAGTGTAACGTTTTTACTTTAAGGAGTTTTTTCTTCGTTGTACTAGATCTAACTGCTGAAATGACTTTTTAATCAGATTGATTCAGTCATATTAAATGATATTTTTGACTTGGATAAACTGAGTGAAATTTAAACGTTATGACATTTTTGTAGTTACCTGACAAAATACATATTTTTTACCGTGTCCTTCAGATCTCCCTTAATGTTATTTGAACATGTTTGTCTTTTTCGTAGGATGTATGAACCAGTATGACACACCAGTATAATTACAATAATGAGCACTATTGAGCTCTTTTTTGCTGCTGTAGGAGTATTACAATTAATGAAGATTATTGTAAAGCAGTGTAATGTATCGTGCAGTGTATGAAGGCCATGTTGATCTTAAATTCCTCACAAAACCAGATTTCGTTCATCAGTGGAGCTCAAACACTGGCTGGTTTCACATAGAAGGCTTGTTGTTCAAGGATCAGGTTTACTGTCAAGAGTCTGCTGATCTAGAACCAGCATCCTCACTCTCAGATGACTGACTGTCAATTACTATGTCTTAATGATGACTGGCAGGTGTTCAGTTTACATGCCGAATCACATTATAACTGGCATTTAGAGCTGCACTGCGTGAGGCTCAGTCAATCACCTGCCGTATGTGTCTATTTTTTGCATTACCATTTAAATCGGCAACAACATGTATAATGACTTTAAATTCTTTGCAAAAACCTTTCAAAATCCAGCTGAACCACAAAAGCCTTTCACCAAAAACATATCCTGTGAAAAACATATAGAATTCATGCACAAGCAGTGGCGTAGGTTTCATTTTAGCATGTAAAATTCAAAACCTTCCTTTAAAACAGTAGGGAATGTAAAATGGGTATGCTTTAGCCAACCTTGATCATCAAGTTGTTCAGAGTTCTTCAACAACCGGGCAGTCATGAAGGGGTACGCAATATGCATTGCTGCTTAAACTGACTAGTTCAATAGAAAAAGCGGCACACTCATTTTAAGTTTAATGTAAGTTAGAGAAGTTTAGTTGTTTAAGTTCTCATTAGTTCAGTGTATGAGGGAAAGTTTTGCTTTTTGAGTTTGTGTATAAAAACGAAAAAATTGAAATAGCAATACAGCCTTTTAGGTTTCAATCCAAGATCCCAGAAGAGAATTTGCATTTTCGAGCCATGGGTTCCCTCTGGATTTTCCTTTGGGCTTTTATAATGGCAGTTTTGGATTTATGAGTAAAATAAGGTCTGTGGTAAACATTACTTGAAGATACTTGGACTTTTTGTTCTTAATACCTCAAACCTCAAACGTGAATTATGAAGCCGCATAGACGCAACATGCTTTTTTTTTTTTACCAAATTCACGCTTGAGGTATGACTGTGCAATTTATGTTGTAGAACAAAATTTCCACATATCTTCAAGTAATGTTTACCACAGACCTTATTTTACTCATACATCCAAATCAGCCATTATAAAACCCATAGGAAACTGCAGAGGGAATCCATGTCAAATTAGCCCTCCGGGTTAGCCTTGCTTTCAAATTGACTTCACAGCTGATCAGTTCTATAATGTTGATATTGTAAGGCTATATATCTCTCCAGCCCCCCCCCCCCCAAATCTGTCCCTGTGCGCATGAGTATGATACAAAGTTTACTTTTAAAGAGCAGCTGTATTAGCAGCGTGTGGCTCTGAATGCTAACTAACAAATTGGGTCTGTGGCATTAACCGCAAACTGAGCTTTGTGCAGTAACTTATAGCTCATAAGTCCAGCGTTTTCAGTGGAGTACAGATAACTTGTAATAACTTGTAATAATAGCAGAACTTGCTTTTGGCATAAATTGTGCAGTGTTGGCATAACTGAGGTGTTAGGCAAGCGAGTGGTGGCGATGAATAGGTCTTTATAGTGATAAGTGTAGGCATAGAGGAGCTAGCGGTAGCGCTGAATAGTACAGCTAAAGTCAGTGTGTAAGATCAGTCCCACTGTGCCGGTACAAAAGCAGGAGTCTAATGCTGGAGGGTGACTGCATAGCTGAGAGGATTAGAACGCACAGGCATCATAATGCCCTTACCAAAAGCCCTTCATAAATTTGTGTGTGTGTGTATATGCGTATTGGGGATGCATTAAAGTATTGAGTGTGACGACCCCGTGTAGGGAGGAAAAGTGGAGACTCTGTTCCACATATGACCCCCCTTTCTTCACTCAGACAAACACACACACACACACACACACACACACGTACACACAAACACCCCTTGTCACGCCTTGCTAGCCATGAGCAATGCAGACAGGTATAAAGTAAGCCTATGGAGAAAGACATGAGCAAAAGAGCAAGATCTTTTTTTTTTCTCATTCATTTTAAGACTTCTTTCTTTCTTTCGTTTGTCCCTCACACCACTGTCGCGGACAGCAAGGACAAAACATGCAGTATGCGAATGATAAAATGTGACAAACCATTTTGTCATCCATTGTTAGGATCACAAAATACATAAGCTTATCGACTTTTAAAAGGGAAGAAAAAGCGCTTTCCATATCTTTTGGCGTCGACTTCAAAGGCTGTGAGTCCATTTAAACTCTATGGTATTTTGGTGTGTAGCTCATGCTAGCCAAAATAGGCAGATTTTTATTTATGTACAGTAAATCATTTTGGTATTGTGTTGGTTCGCCACTTCATATCCAATATAAAATCTGGCTCCTGAAGCAAAACCATTCAAGATCCACTGCTTTATAGTATATCTCACTCCTCTTATTTTTGACCTTTCCATTCTGTCACTCACTCTCTTTCTTCCCTCCATGTAGCTGGAATGTTTTTGCCTGTATTTTTCTTTCTTTTCTTTTTTCTTTACAGACACACGTGCTGGACTAGTTTGGCCGTTAGCTAATGCGTTATGGACTGAGACTGAGGATAGTCACGGTCACTGATTTCTGAACCATGCTATAAACTTTTCTCTTCTTTCGCTATCTGTGATTGACAGGTCAATGATTGTGGATCATGTCTGCTGTAAACACACAGAGGATAACACAATACAGATGTGTGTGTAACTGTGCAAACACCATGCACATTAACTTTCAATCCATTCTTTCCTCTGTTCAGTCTTGTTGCCTGTTTTTTAGTTTTTTTTGGCATAAAAAGTCATCTCACTTTATGGCCCTCCTGAAAATGACTGTGAGTCCGTGTGTGTGTGCATGTATGTAAAAGTTAAAATGAGAGTCTGTGCACATTTCTATCTGTTAGTGTGTGTGTGTCTGTGTGTGTACTCATCTATTTTAAGGGTCAGTAGTATTCCCTTTAAGCACTCTGTGTGTGTGTGTGTGTGTGTGTGTGTTGTGTGTGTGTTTCTGCAGTGGGGTCCTCAGGGAAGGCTGTCCTCTGTGCCTGAGTGAAACACGTGGACATTTCTGGAGTGTGCAGCACTGTGTGCCTCGTTATTATTTCATCATTCATTAAATATTCAAATGGATTGATGTAACCCCGGAAGCTGAACGATGATGTCATCGGCTGCTGAGCTTGAGTGTGTGAATGTGTTTTTGAGAGAGTGTGTCAAAGAAAGTGAGGGTGGAAAGCAGAGAGCGAGAGAAAGATCTTGATGGGTTCTTCCTCTATGCAGGCAGAGTTCACTTACGAACTTGTCAGATTGAGGGGGCTTTCACATTGGTAGTTTAGTCCGAAACAGAGCACTGTTCAAATGAAAAACTGGCAATATGAAAGCTGTTTTGCAGACCGGGGAATGGACCGTGGTACCAAACCCGAGACAACCTGAAGGAGGTGGTCTGAGCTCGGTTGCAACAGAACTGAGTGAGAAAGCAACCTGTACTCGGGTCCATACTTGTTCAGGCAGTAACATTTCTATCTGAATGACTCGAGATTGTTGGCATAAATACGACGAAAAGGTAATGATATAATTTGACGTAAGTCCCATCCTACGGTTCAGCACTCCGTTGCTTGTTTGAACCATCAGATCCTGCCGGAGGCGGAGCTTACACCCGCCCAGGACGGGACCTAAACTGGTGGAGATGGGGTGGGATGGGGGGTGAAAACCCGGAAGTATGCGAACAGCTGGCAGGCTTATAAAGCGGAGGCTGTATTGTGATTGGATGGATGCCTGATAGAATAAATCCAGAGATCTTCCAGAAAGAACTACGCTTACGCTTACATAACTTGTGTGTGCGTTTTTTTGCCAATTTAAGCTTGACGACATCATCAGATGACACATGCACGCAACCAGCTGTCAGTTTGTGAGCATTAGATATAGTCGCCTTCTCCAGGACATTAATATCTGCTGAATTATGGCATATGATGCACAAAGGCGCAAGTGTAGTTCACTCTGTTGTGCATAATGATACCAAATAAAACAAAATAAAATACACAAATAGAGGAACCCGCATTGTGTTCTCCATTATGTGCACGTTTGTGATGATGCAAGTTGATGATGGGAAAGCACTGACGTTTGACAGTATTGGAAAGAGTATGAATCCAGACCAATGCTACTTCCCCTGATATTGTAATCACATTATTTATATTGACTAACAGAATTGATCTTGAAATCTGACAAATCCAAAACAATTCCAAATTACCTGATTTTTTTTAATCTAAAGCTTATTTTTGATTGTTAAGCCCTGTTCACACCACACCAGCTACACTGTTGCTTGATGTCGCTAGTCCGTGTACTGTATGTCGCTAATGGGCCTTCCTACTGCTGTAACCCTAACGTTGTTAGTGGACTGCACAACTGACCATAGCTTTGAAAATTCTGATCACAGATGAAATGTACTGCCGGAAAAACTAGAATATCATTCTAATTTGACAGGTCATTCTAAGGAGATTGTGTCTCTTTGTCGCTGCATGTTGCTGGCGGTGTGAATGGGGCTTTAGGTGTTGTTTCTTCAGCACACATTTACGATCAAACTGCTTAAAACTTGCTCATTAGCAGGCCAACACAGAACCTGTACATGCAGAAAGCTCTGATGATTTCCACCGACTTGGAATGCCAGTCATTCACAAAGTTCAACGGATCCTCCTTGTTTGGTTGGTTTTTCAATATTTTGGCTAATGTTTTCAGCTAAATAAATCCCCCAAAATCATCACAGAAAATCGTTAGGACAGGTTGCCACTTCTGATACACTTATTTAAACAGCTGATTAGCCGATGCATTTATCGTAGCCTCTGTTGTTTGTCTACAATTGGTAACATTGCTCAAGTGCTGCAAAAACCACATTTTACACCAATTATGCTTAATGAGTAGTGGTCGACCGATATGGGTTTTTTTAATGGCCGATATCCAAAGATCAGTGTGGCCGATAGGCTGATACAATGCCGATATATCACACAATTAAATATAGTAAATAACATAAATATAAAATAGCTAAAAAAAATTATAAACTCTTATTTAGCACTATATTAACTCAATTTCGCACAAAACTTTAACTTTGCAGAAAAATAAAAAAATAAAAAATAAAATAATCTAAAAAAATAATATTGTATTTCAAATGGTAGATAGCAGTTTCTTCTGATTTCTGTTTAGTCATCAAATTTTAGTAATGTATTTTCCCATGAAGAAAGTGTTAATATATTAGGAAGAAGGAAATAACAGTACACACAGTAGTCCAGCAACCATGGATGGCATGTGGACATTAACAATCGCATTTTCTCAAAAACTACCAAATCAAACCAATTGCACATACAGTGCATAGTGAATATGAAATTTACTTATAGCACATGTGAAACACATTTACTTAGAAGTTGCACTCATGCGCTCGTGACAGTTTAAACGGCCTGGATTGCCTGCTTGGATTGTCACGGACTGACCGTCATGATTTGTGAATCAGAGGAACTTTTGATCCGTATCCTGAAGTTTTGATTCTGGCTGATGGAATACACGCTTCAGAGGAAGATATTAGATGAGCGCTCAACGGGAAGAAAACACTGGATTTTCGTGAGGTTCATGAATTACATCTGTTTAAATGAGATATCTGCATATTTGCTGATGGTATACAATAGAAGTTTTATTGATATTTGCCTTTTATCATTAGAAAAGTTACAGGTAACTGTTGAGGAGAGACTGTTAGAATATGTGCTTTAGAGGAAGATTTATAAGGATGCTGGAGTTGCTCAAGTTTTGTGAGGTTGGTTTATTACATCTGTTTAAATGAGATATCTGCATATTTGCTGATGGTATATTGATATTTGCCTTTTATCATTAGAAAAGTTACAGGGAACAGTTGAGGAGAGACTGTTAGAATAAGTGCTTTAGAGGAAGATTTATGAGCGTTCCACAGGACGCTGGATCTGCTCAAGTTTTGTGAGGTTGGTTTATTACATCTTTTTAAACGAGATATGTTCATATTTGCAGATGGTATATGATATTAGTTTTATTGATACTTGCCTTTTTATCGTTAGACAAGACAGTTAAAAGTTACAGGGAACTGTTGAGGAGAGAGTCAAACACGTCTGCCGTGGCTCTGATATGTGGACCGTTTAAATTAGACTGTGTTGCGCAGCGGTCTATTACTGTAGTAACACGATGGAACGTAACAAGGAAACAAACCGTGACTGGTCGTTTACATGTCTCAGTCGCTTCACATGCAAGCAGGCGATTCTCAGCACCCTCAAAAAACAAATTGGCCAAACGGGAAAATGTATTGGCCGATGCCGATAATTAAAAAATTATGAATATTGGCCGATTTATCAGCCTCTGCGATATATCGGTCGACCACTATTAATGAGCAGACAACTTGTGTGGTAATGTAAATGTCTTCTTAATTTTTACGTTTTTCTTTTATTGGGGTACCCGCATAAACAGTTTAAGCATAAACTGATTGGTACACGTAGATGTTTGCCCATTACCCCCATTTCGCGCTGCATGTACAACCTTTACTGCTGTTCTCACTGATTAATCCAATGTGCACAAGTGTTGTGCGCATGACTGTTCATGTTTTGATGTCAAAAACAGAGAATTCGATGACTTCAAATCTCACAAAAATGCAGTTTTGTTGCAATGTTTTATTTTTTGAATAAGCTTATTTTTAGTAGGTCTCAGCGCATTGCTGTGCATGTAAACTCACTCTTCGACGCAATGGGATTAGACGTTAATGGAATGCTATAATTGACACTTTTCTTGAATAGTTAATTACAGCAGCCATAACTGTAATCTTAATAATTTTCCTGAATAATTGCACAGTCCTAATGTAAGTGGAATTGTTATGCGTGTCTGTTTGTGTGTCTATATGCGCAAATAAACACAATAATTTAAGTAGTGACTCTCAATCCAACTCAACTGACCGACTGGAAAAACAGTTATTGGTATTTTTTTATACAACAGATAGTTCTGGTCTGCTAATCTGATTAGACCAGTGGAGTTCCAAGAGTGCTGATATTTAGTGTGAAAGCCTTTGGACGTTTCACTGTTTGAATCACTCTGTATGTCTGTGTTCACGATGTTCCAGACAGGCTGCTAGTCTGTGCGTTGCTCGGCGACATGCAATGGTTGGTCCTGCTTTGTTTGGAACTACGTATTCTCATTAGACAAAATAACCTGCCATATTGTGACTAAAATGCAAGTTACTGGATGTTAATGTCTTGTTTAAAGAACTGCTGTGTGAAAGCATCCTCGCAATCATGCTGATGTACTGAATATCAGCCGTTTTGCTTGTGTGATATTGCTTAATTAACATTCTCCTACTACGATCAGACTGTATGCACAATGCAATTTTAGAAGTTTTCAAAACTCACAGATGCTTAATAGGGCACTCTGAACGATCAGTATTCCAGTATTAATAACATTATTGATTAATCTCAAACCCCATTAATCTAACACACTGACAGCAGTGGCGCCACTCTTCATTAATATGCGCAGTGGGTATTATATATGTGCTGATTGTCATGCATAATGTCTATTATATGCGCTGGCTATATAGCCAGGAATATTGCCCCGTTTTTTTATGATGTCAAAGAACAGAGAGAAAGACAAAAGTTTTTATTATTGAATTATCATTGAAATAAATTAAGTATGCATCATTTCTTTTCATGATGTGTGTGTGTGTGTGTGTGTGTGTGTGTGTGTGTGTGTGTGTGTGTTTGCACTGTAAGTTCTTTCCCTTCACTTAGTGTGAGACGTTCTGTTTGTTTTTCCCACATCTGTTTTTCCGGGCTGGTCTTTGTCTGTGTGTGTTTGCTAGATGCCCCCACACACTGACAGTGTCTGCCAGCCACACACACACACACACACACACACACACACACACACACACACACACACACACACACACACACACAAGACTGAAGTTGATGGCCAGCAGGCCCAAGTTGAAGTGTTTAACTTCTTTAAATGTTTAAAGTATTCTGCTTCAGTACAACACGTTAGTCACATCTTTCCATAATCATAAACTGATGTTTTTATGTTTTGCCACACATTTAATGTGTATTCTATTCATAATGTTTGGTCTGTTCATATGTTTCAGTTTTTTCAATGTTCTCTAAATGTTCTCTCAATGTTCTTTAGCAGATTATTGTTACTATGTCAGAACTAAAATCATTTTATTCAGCCTATCTTGCCAACGGATAGCCACCCATCTTAGACCAGACTTGGGAACAGTTAGTCTATGATCTCCTGCACACCAAATCCTGTTCCTGGTGCTTCACAGTCATTGAAATTTGCACACATGCATGTGAGTGAATTTCCATGTGATTTCATGTCGCCACATTTGTCTGTGTTTGCAGGCGTCTCAACAGGAATAATCTTCAGGTTCTTCCGGAGTTGCTGTTTCTGGGCACAACCAAACTCTTCAGACTGTGAGTCTTTTATCTGTTTGCCCCTCTCTTTCCTCTCCCTCTTATTTCTATCTGTCTTTCCTCCCCCCTCTTTCTCTTTCATTCTCTTTCTCTTCTCTTCCCTGTCTCACACTTGGCACCTCTTTTGTTGCCTTTTTTAATGAGATTTTTGTCTCTTTTCAATAATTTATGAACTAATGTAGATTTTACAAACTAAGTTGTTTCAAGCACATAATTCTGTGTTTGCATGAGTTTCTGTTGCTGTCTTTTTGCTGCACGTTTGCAGAATTTGGGCTCTTTCATACTCAAGCCGACAGAATCACTCATAATATGTTTAAATGCAGTTTGCCGATTGGTTCCTTTGGTTTTCTGTTTGATTTGTAGATTTCATTTTATTTTTACGAATTGGATTTTTAATTGAAGTATTTTGTAATATTAAAAGAGTGGCATTGAATTTGAAATGAAGCTAAATCTTGAGGTCTGTCTTCTTTATCTAGCTCATTTACTCTGCTCCCAGACAAGAGTGTGTATGCGTGTGTGTGTGAGTGTGTGTGTGTTTCTAATTGAGTTATGCAGGACATAAGGATCAGCAGTAAGAGAGGTTCAGATGAACAGATTAAATTGAGTTAAAAAGACATACACACTTAAACATCTGCTGCTAGGAGATTGAGAGAGAGAGAGAGAGAGAGAGAGAGAGAGGAAGGAGAGCGAGAGCTAACAGCTTTACCAGGAAAAACAACATTCTAACGGACATTGCAGGAGGCTGATTGAGGAAGTGTGTGTGTGTGTGTGTGTGTGTGTGTGTGTGTGTGTATACTGCTGCACATATCCCTCATGTTGCTGCCGTCATACAGCCACATTTCATGTTCTCTTCATGGTATGGTTGTGTGTGTGGTCTCTTCCAAAAATACGCCCAGATCTTCTGTCTCAGCTATCAGGTGTGTGTGTGTGTGTTTGAGACTTTGTAAAGTAAAACGCTGGTGTTAAAATCAAATCTTAAAAGAAATGGATTGATGCATTTGCCAAGGACATTTTAAAAGTATCAGATGATAGTGTGTGTGTGTGTGCACGTGTGTCTGTGTGTGTGTGAGTGAGTGTGCTGGCACATATGGGATTGAATGACTTTTAGGCAGGATTTCTCTGTAAGATGGTAGCAGGTGTGTGTGTATGTGTGAGAGAGAGAAAAAGCCAATAAGAAAAGAGAGGGAGCACTGCTAGTGTATAACACTTTCTTGATAGTGTTATTTGATTTGATGGCTTGAAACACACACACACACACACACACACACACACACACACACATACAGAGAGAGAGAGAGAGAGAGAGAGAGAGAGAGAGAGTGTTCTCTGCTCATTAGATTATCTCTGTTGCTCTGCATCTGTGGCTAACATGTGCAGCTTTTATCTGTCTGCCTCTTTCATCACTCTGTCTATCTAGTTTTTCTCTGTTTTTATGCTCTTTTCTTTTTTCTTTTCTTTCTTTCTTCCTTTCTTTCTCTCACCCGCTCTGATCAGGTTTGACGTTAATGCGTCTGGATGGAGTGTGTGTAATTTTTGGGGAGGGGGATGGTCTGCAAAGAGGGTGACAAAACCTTCTAGGGCTTGTTTTGTTCCTCTTGCCGGGTGCCCTAGTGACCCTAGCTTCTGCTGTACGTGTGTGTGTGTGTGTGTGTGTGTGTGTGTGTGTGTGTGTGTGTGTGATGTGTGTGTATATGTTTGCATGTGTCTGTGAGTGTGTCTGAGTGAATATGAGTTATGGTTACACATGTACGGCTGCTGCCACAGTAGCGGCGAAAGTATTTCTGCCTTTTGTCTCGCCAGAGGCCCGGGCTAGTTTGGAAACCTTGGAATAACATTGGTTATGTTGGAGAGAACGTTCAGATAACATTCTCACGGATAGCAGGTCGGATACAGCTGTGTGTGTTTGGTTAGAGAGAAAGTGGGAAGCGGGGAGTTTCCCAAAGAGAGAAAGAAGAAGAATGGGACTGAAGGAGATAGAAAGTGATTGAAAGGAGGAGGAGTGAAGGCAAAGAGAAAGAACGATTGGTTAGATCTTTCAGAGTCCATTAAGACCTCTGTAAAAAACCCAACAGTAGTTTACAAATGAAAGTAAGAGAGTGGGATAGCAATAAACACAAATGGAGAGGTAGAGGAAAAGAAGCATAGAAAAAGAGAGAGTGGTTTGGATTGGAAGATATTCCTAAATTTTTAAAGGGATAGTTCTGCGAAAATGAAAATTCTTTGATCATTTACTCACCCTTTACTCACTTGTTTTTTCCGCTCTGGTTCAGACTGGTGCGAACGCCAGCTCATAGTTGTTACTGCTGTCATGTCACGTCGCCATCATCCCTCATCCAGGAACCGTTAGTGCTGTTTCACACAGTGCAAACTTTCTGAGTGCGTTTGTGGGTGTTTCTGACCACCGCAGGAATTTCTCCCGTTGTGATGTCTGTGTGTGGTTTTTATTGAGCCTGTTACTGGCCATTAAGTCAAATCAAATGCCTTACAATTATAATTGTGTGTGTGTGTAAGTTGTTTGTGCATTATTATAATTTTATTTTTATATATTTTTTTTGAGTCATAAGGACAGATATTGATAAATGTTTAGACTGTAAATTTGTGGATTAAGGGATGAAAAGTCTGACATCACTCCCTAACCCCCGATCATAAATTAAAATCACAGAGGCTACTAGTGTTTCAGTACATCTAAGCCAAAGAAAAACATTATGAAACCTCTGGCGACATTGACGTTATGTTATGAGAACAGCTTTGTGAGAAGATTTGAAACATGTAGGAAAAGTGAGAGGTTGAAGCTGGTACGTGATAGCTGTGCGGTATGTGTAAACCTCACTCCCCTGGCCTCAAGAGGCGCACTAGCGACTGATGCGAGAGGCTGTAGCCTTTAGCCTCCTCGTTAGCATGCCCGCCTCCCATGCCGGAGACCCCAGTTTAAATCCTGCTCGGAGCAGGTCGAGCAGGACAGGTTACAGTGGTGCCGTCACCTGAATGGGAGTGAGGTTTAGGAGGGTGAGTGAAACGGGAGCCGGCTTGTACGTGATAGCTGTGCGTTATGGGTAAACCTCACTCCCCCAGCCTCAAGAGGCGCACTAGCGACTGATGCTAGAGGCTGTAGCCTTTAGCCTCCTCATTAGCGTGCCGCCTCCCATGCCGGCTGATGCCGGTTCGAATCCCGCTCCGAGCGAGCTGCAACTGCAACTGCACTGCACTGGACTGTCTCAGGAGTTTAGACCCATAAAGATATTTTTATATTCCATCAGACTCGAGTTATACACATGCAGGTATCTCCTGACTTCCTCACACTTGTGCTCTTGACGTGCACATCCTTTTTTGTTGTTTCTACCTTCGTCTCCTGTTGTTTAGCGGCAGTTACATCTTCTTCTAGAGCAACTTTGTGAAAGCATAGGCTCAACTGTGAGTGTTGCCACCTTGTGGTCCCACTAATTAGTGCAAATATTTCCAGGCGCATGCACATTCTGCGCGGTTAGAAAAATCAGGCCGCACCGTTCAGTGCTCGAGCACTCTGCTGATGACAAAATTGCCGTCATGTGTCCTGTATGCAGATGGCTAGTGTTCGCGTTTAGTCTTTAGGCTGAAAGTGAGCGTCAATCAATTCACTTTCATTGTATGGAAAAAAAAGATAAAAGTGAATGATGACTGAAGGCAGCAGATCTTCATTTTCCTGTCATGTCTGTTAGCAGTGGCTTTAGGGTTCACACACATGCTCAGTTTATTTTAAATATGGCTTTGGCTGCGCGGTTTTCTTGAGAAATGTGCCACACGAGTTTTTGAGGCGAAACATCATAGTGGTTTTTCTTGCTTAATCCGCACACCAAATGCTAGACAAGCCAAACAGTTTGCCATCTCAGAGTGTGTGTGAGTGTGTGTCTGCGTGAGTGTGTGTGTTTACCGAGCTCGGCGTTTCCTAGGTCACAGTGCGGTAGAGAGTTTGGCTTTTGTCTGAGGAGTGGACGCTTAACCCCAGTCCTCTTAGCTCACAAGACACACACACAGATGCACACAACACACAGACACACACACTTGTGCTAAGCCTTGTCTGTTCACACGAGTTGGTGGGAACAGTTTTGAAATTAAAGACGGATACAATGGAGTGAAGTGTTGCCTGTCTGTGTGTGCACGTGCATGTGTGTGTGTGTGTGTGTGTGTAGGGGGGATTTAATTTAATTCATAATCAGATTTTAATGAAGACAGGAAAAGAGTTTATAGTCTGTTGCCATAGTGATAATTATGACTCATAATAGAAAAACCTCAAGCGTGTAGACATGTGTACATGAGTTTGTTTGTGTATGTGCAAGTTGTGCATTTCATGCATTTGCATTTGCATGATCTTCTCAGAAGATCAAAGGTCATCAGAAGAATTCAGCGCAATAAATCAAATTGAATAATTTCAGAAAAATTACCTTTAAAATGTTTCACTGTGCTGTGAAGGGATAAAGTGAATTACCTCATGTTCAGTTGCTGCCTGTTTACTATAATGTTTGATAGCTTGTTTGTCTAAAACTATGCAAATGAGAATATTTAAGCAAGCTGCAACAGGTAATGTCTAAATCTGAAGCACATCATGCTCTAAACTTCTTCATAAAATAGGTTACAACATGGCAAGCAGACAACATTTTGAGGAGTTTTACATTAACGTTACTGCTTACCTTTAGAGCTAACTGCATTTCTAATGGACTTGTTCTTTATGGACTATCGTGGTGTAAACATTGACTTGTGTGTCTCACCTTTGCTGCATGCAATATACAGTAGTTCTTGTGGACTTAAAAAATTCTGTTGGCAAGTGTGTACGCCAGTATAAGTAGACAATTCACAGCACCACATCCAAAATCTCTTTCTTCTCATGCCTCTTTTTCTGTCATGCAAATACAACTCAAACATTTCAAATTCAATTAGATGAATATTTTTGTCTGCAGGCAATTTGAATAAACTAATTCACACACACACACACACACACACACACACACACACACACACACACACACACACTGTAGTACCCTTTGTCTATAGTCATAGAAATGCTTATGTTTTTGTTAATGGCGTAATAATATTTCAACATACAGAAACATATTTAGAGTATAATGAATAGTAAAATACAATACAATATTACGAATGATTGAAAGGATTAATCATGAGGTCAATCAGAAAAATCAAAGTACAAAAATCTGAAAGTATAGATTGTATGTCAGGGTTATGATCATACACTAAAACTAAGATGAAGAATATTGAAAAACATTTTCGTAAGCTGAAATAAAATGTAAAAACAACCAAAAATACAATGATTGAAAAATAAATAAAATAATAATCAACTAAAATAAATATATATTTTTTGTTGTAATCAAGCACTTTTGTGTTTGTACAATGAGCACTTTAATTGCAGTTATTATTTTCACACAGCTAATTCAGATTAAGAGGCAAATACCTACTGCCAAAGGATGAATTTTGCCATTTAAATTTATAATATAGTATAACT
Organism: Myxocyprinus asiaticus; assembly: GCF_019703515.2. Taxonomy (NCBI): domain Eukaryota; kingdom Metazoa; phylum Chordata; class Actinopteri; order Cypriniformes; family Catostomidae; genus Myxocyprinus; species Myxocyprinus asiaticus. The sequence continues at coordinate 2,794,375 of NC_059351.1, read as the reverse complement.
GAGAGAGAATGCCTTATGCTTTTAGCTGAATAGATGCTAGGTGAGAGAGAAAAAAGGTAGTAACACTTTCTATGAAGCCTGTATTTATAATGCCTTATTAGGGTATTCTTAACGCATTATAATGTATGCATAATGCCTTATAATAAACCTTATAATATGTCTCATAAACAATAGTAACAATGGTTATAATTTGATATAACACTTACCTATTTGTTGTTATAACTTTTAAGATTATGATGCATTATAACACATGATGAAGCCTGTATTTATAATGCATTATAAGGGTATACTTAACACATTATAATGTATGCATAATGCCTTATAATGAACCTTATAATATGTCTCATAAATAATAATAACAATGGTTATAATATGATATAACACTTACCTATTTTTTGTTATAACTTTTAAGATTACGATGCATTGTAACACACGATGAAGCCTGTATTTATAATGCATTATAAGGGTATTCTTAACGCATTATAATGTATGCATAATGCCTTATAATAAACCTTATAATATGTATTATAAATAATAGTAACAATGGTTATAATATGATATAACACTTACCTATCTGTAGTTATAACTTTTAAGATTATGATGCATTATAACACACGATTAAGCCTGTATTTATAATGCATTATAAGGGTATACTTAACACATTATAATGTATGCATAATGCCTTATACTAAACCTTATAATATGTCTCATAAATAACAATAACAATGGTTATAATATGATATAACACTTACCTATTTGTGGTTATAACTTTTAAGATTATGATGCATTATAACACACAATGAAGCCTGTATTTATAATGCATTATAAGGGTATTCTTAATGCATTATAATGTATGCATAATGCCTTATAATAAACCTTATAATATGTCTCATAAATAATAGTAACAATGGTTATAATATGATATAGCACTTACCTATTTGTGGTTATAACTTTTAAGATTATGATGCATTATAACACACGATGAAGCCTGTATTTATAATGCATTATAAGGGTATTCTTAACGCATTATAATGTATGCATAATGCCTTATACTAAACCTTATAATATGTCTCATAAATAATAATAACAATGGTTATAATTTGATATAACAGTTACCTATTTGTAGTTATAACTTTTAAGATTACGATGCATTATAACACACAATGAAGCCTGTATTTATAATGCATTATAAGGGTATCCTTAATGCATTATAATGTATGCATAATGCCTTATAATAAACCTTATAATATGTCTCATAAATAATAATAACAATGGTTATAATATGATATAACACTTTCCTATTTTTTGTTATAACTTTTAAGATTAAGATGCATTGTAACACACGATGAAGCCTGTATTTATAATGCATTATAAGGGTATTCTTAACGCATTATAATGTATGTATAATGCCTTATAATAAACCTTATAATATGTCTCATAAATAATAGTAACAACGGTTATAAAATGATATAACACTTACCTATTTTTTGTTATAACTTTTAAGATTACGATGCATTATAACACATAATGAAACCTGTATTTATAATGCATTATAAGGGTATTCTTAACACATTATAATGTATGCATAAAGCCTTATAATAAATGTTCTTCTGACTTCGTACATTCTCAGAGTGCAAATGAGTAAAAATCCATAATATCCTCTGAGGCCGATGTTCATTTTAATGTAAGCAAGTTTAAGCTGATAACTCTTTTACATCTGAAATAATGTTATGTGATTTCATTGATTTTATTATATATTTTATTTTCTCAGAATTACAATAAAAATGTTCAAAGCAAATGTGTCTTATAACCACTTCATAATATCTTATGGCTGTTTAAAAGAAGACCTACTGTATCCTTTATTACTTTATTTAAAGCAGACAAAGACCACTTATAAATGATTATGTCCACATTATAAAGCCTTATAGATGTTTACAAGAAGACAATGCATTTGTCATTTGACTTAAAGTGGTAAAAGACCACTCACAGGTTTTGATCTTATATAATCAATGTCAAAATATGAAACTTATAATACATTATAGCAATGAGACCTATAATACATTATAACTTTAAATAAATGTGAATAAAATGTGGTGTTGATCGTGTGTTATAATGCAGTATACTATTAAAATGTATAACCATAAATAGGTGTTATATCATATTATAACCATTGTTACTATTATTTATGAGACATATTATAAGGTTTATTATAAGGCATTATACAGATATTATAATGCATTATAAATACATGCTTCATAGATAGTGTTACCAAAAAGGTTTTTAACACACACACACACACACACACACACACACACACACACACACACTGAGCCATCCACAATTATGAGAGAAAACACCTGCGTGTGTGTGTGTGTGTGTGTGTGTGTGTGTCTTTTATCAGCTGACACAGAGTTATGGCCTTAAACCTTAAACCCTTGATAAGTGATTTGTCTATTCCTTTGGAAAATTCAATATCTGTTTGTTTGTTTTTTTAAAAGACAAAAGTATTGTGAGCATTTCTAAACATAAGTGATTTTAGTCAGGAACAGTCTTTTCTTCTGATTTATACATGCAATCTGACATTTTGTAGTTTTGAAAACTTTTGTAAGCATCATTGGTGTGCAAGAATGTGTGTTTTAATTCATGAGCAGGTTGTCATATCTGGGCGCATCTCTCCAATCTTTTTCCACATTCATGTGAAATGTAGCTTTATGGATTTTCTGGATTTGACAAAGTTGTGCAGTCAGTTTGGGAATTTACACCCCACTACAGCATCATCAATCTTTATTGGTTATTTGACCTGTCAGACTGCAGCACGCTGTGCTCATTCCTGTCCAAACACGCACCCACATACACACATGTATGAACACACACACACACACACACACACACACACACATACAAACTGGGTTTTGGAAATGGCATTTGCAGATTGAGCCAGACACTGTTTTAATTATCTTTGTGGCCAAGTATGTGTGTGTGCTTGTGCACATTGGTGTCTAAGTGTCTTAGTGACGGGTAACGAGAAGAGGGCAATTTCTCGTTAGCATGTAACTGAAACTCTGGCGGTATCCTAGCAACAATACTGGCCACTCCATGGTCTTTAGTTTCACCTTCACAACACCACGTCAACTAGAGCACAATATCACCAGGGCTACCAAACAGCTCACCACTGGAAGCACTTGAATTCAATAATTAAGGCTCTTGATTAGTGTTATATCAGGTAATCTGTTACTTTTAGGGTGTCAGATATCGACAAGCAAATCACAGTACAAGTATCAGCTTTACATTGCTTGTTTCTTCCACTGAAAGTGGAAAGTCGCCCAACAGATAATTATTAATGAAAACCAACTGTTACGTAGAGATGTAAAACTATTTGCATCCTGAGTTGCGAATGGAGTCATTTAGTCTGTGTGGAACAAAAAAAAAAAAAAGAAAGAAAATGTTTCGTTTTAAGTATACAAATTAGTGGATGTAGCATTGGGTGCATTTACGTTTTAATCATGCAGCTGTACAGGGTGTGAACTCTGGAAGTGGACTCCATCTTGGCTCTTGTGGCTCAGTTGCACAGTCGGCTATTCTGAGTGCATGCGTGGGAGTGTAATTGCTCTGGAGTGGATTCCATTTTGGCTCTGGTCACACAGTGGCACAGTAGGCCACTCTGGGGGAATAGGACTGAGTTCAGCGGCTCTGGAGTGGAATTGTCAGCATTCTTCAGCCCTGCTGTCATCTTTAACCTCTTAACTGAGCCTCTTCACTTTGAGTTCTCACACTCACACAAACACAAACAAGTGAGCATACACAAAGAAGGACTGACACACACCAGACACACTCTCCCTTTTCCACTGATCAGTGTCAGTAAAGAGGGCTTTAGTAGAACAGATGTTCATTTACTGGAATATTGTAAACTCTCAGAAAACACGAGTTGTTGCAAGCCAGCAATGTGTGTGTGTGTGTGCATGTGCATGTGTGAGTGTGAGTGAGATTTGAAAGATTGGCAGGGTGACACAAAGTGAAAGAGTATGTTTATGTGTGATGTGTATACGTACGTAATTCAGTAATATCAGGCTACAGCTGCAGCTCTGTCATTATTTAATTGTAGTTTCCTCCCATCTCCGTGGCAGCGTAATGTCTCTCTGATTGTTGTATGGTTGCCGAGTCACTTCCTCACTCCCTGACCTTAGAAGAGTGAGGCGAGGCAGAGGCTATGTATCAAAACCTAGTAAGCTTCCTACCTAGACAGCTTTGTTTGACATTGTATGTTTTGACCAGTGTTTGAATTGTGTCAGATCTCTGAAAAAAAAATTTTTTTACACATGTAAAAATCAAATGAATACATACAGTTTTAATGTAGGGTATCAAATAAAAATAGTACATCACAAATTTCGTTAAAACACAAATCTGCTAAACATACAGTATGTTAAAACTAGTGCTGTCAGACGATTAATTTTTTTAATTGCAATTAATCGCAGAGTTCTTCATAGTTAATCGCGATTAATCGCAGATTTTGAAAGTGCTGAAATTTAACTCTATATAATTATTTTCCTGTCAAAATGCATTTATTTCCTTTTTAGAAAAGAAAACAATATGTGATGCTAATGCTATATAAATTTTTTTCAAACAAAGCCTTCCACATTATAAAGATAGCAATGGACTAAAATAACACCAATTCAAGTATCATTAACTGTTTCCCAAAGTGGGAGGTTAACTATTTGAAAGAACTAATTCACATGGGTTGTATGTTCATAACAATGGACATTAAATCTATTAAACGCTCATCCTCCGCAATATTAATCAGACAGCAGACTGTGGCTTTTCACTTTCATACAGTAATCATGAAGCCACATTCACGATCCATGATCTCAGTGCATCAACGGCAAGGTCAAGCACGCTTTGAACTCCACATGAAAAGTGATTGCAGATAAAGTCTCATTCTACATTTTTGTGTTAGCTAAGACTAGATGTGCTTCTGTGGTAATTAAATTGTGCCTTACAGAGGCTGCAAAGTACTTAATTTATGTCACAAGTCTGGGCTTGTTTTGTACAACAAATAGCGTTTATGCTATAAATATAATAGCTTGGTTTATGCTTTATAAATGTTAAATGGGTTAATTGGATTAAGAAAAATGAACTTGTTAAAATTTTTAATTAATCGAACGGTTTTGACAACTGTATTTATTACATACCTACATACATACTGTGGCAGAACAACCCGCCCCTCCCTCATCATTTTCGGCCCACCTCTTAGGGCGTATCAGCCAGGCTCACAATGGGCAGGAACAGGGAAAGCCGCCGCCCCTTGCGTTCCGGAAAGAGGGGAGCGCGTGTGGCCGTCGGACCCCAGCCACACCTGCCTGCATTCTCCACCAGTGTGGCGGGCCAGGAGCAGAGCAGGGATGGTACTGACCGAGATTGATGTGCCGTCAGACCTGTTCCCCGGATGCGTTGCGGCTGATGGGCATGGATGCCGTGTAGCCCTTCCCGACGTCCTGGACCATCCTATGGACAGTACCCCTGTCTACACATACCCGCATTCTCCACCACTGTGGCAGACCAGGAGCAGAGCAGGGATGGTACCGACCGAGACTGATGTGCCGCCAGACCCGTTCCCTGGACGCATTGCGGCTGACAGGCATGGATGCCGTGCAGCCCTTCCCCACGTCCTGGACCATCCTATGGACACTACCCCTGCCTACACATAGTCCATTCACAGTGAGGGCGCCAGATCCCCTTTTATTTTGGACACTTTATTCCCACTTTTTGGACATTTTATGTTTGTTGTTATTACCAATACATTTCTCGCCAAGGCCTGACACCACACCCACTGTGTATGTCTCTTGCTCATCCTGCCACAACACATACTGAAACTTCAAGAACTAATTTTGTTGTGCCAGCCCCATTCTTCACACTTCTGCACACTTTCTGATGGACAGTCATTTTCAAATCATTGATGAAATGTTGAATAAATGAAAAGCTATTTGTGAACATCACAAGCGTTTGAGGTGCATTCAAACCGAGCGTTTGAACATGACTATGATGACCAGAAATACTCTCTAGGTTGGTAGCTCACTAGGTTTTCAGACAATGCCAAAGAGGGAAAGAGGAGACATTGGGATGGCTAAATCAGATACTTCCTATGGCCGACCAAACCTGGACACAAACATGCACTCACACAGACTGCAACGCCCTCTGTGGTGTTTAGTTTGTCAGGTTTTCAAGTTGGTCAAACACAGCAGAGAGTAGATTTGGTGGTGTGTGAGAATTTGTGTGTGGGTGTTTATGGAAGAGAAAGTGTGTGTGTGTGCACTGTATGTGTTTTGCTGGTTTGGCCTTTCTCTTGACCAAAGTCTATTTTTCTTTGCACAGAGAGAATGTTTTTTGAATAGACAGAAACTTTTTCTCAACATGTTCTTGCAAATATGTCTTATATTGCACATCATATAAAAACACACAAGCTGAGTAATCACATGTAAGATAATTAGCATATTTTCCCTGTTCTCTTTGTCTTGTCTTGACTCGTGATGTTACATATGAGGGGGATAATGCTGCATTGTTATGCAAGTCCACTTTTAGAAGTGAAGTTCGGAAGTTGTAATTACGAAGTGGCGCAACCCTGTTGCCTTATACACCAGCTAAAAGAGTAGCATTGTCTAGCAAGCTTTAGAGCCATACATCAAAATGTGTGCAAACTACATAGTACAGTCAACATTCACAAAGAAAACTTAAAGGAATTATAATTCTCTCAACATTTGCTTATGCAGTCTCAAATTTGTATGACTTTCTATCTTCTGTTGAACACAAACAAAGATTTTTTTAAGGATATATAATTAAAATTAATTCATACGTTTAATTCATTCATAAATTTAATCCATGTCTTCTGAAGCGATCCAGTTAGTTTTGGATGAGAAATAGACCAAAATATAACTTCTTTTCCACTATAAATCTTGACATCCGCAGTCTCCTTGGCGCGTTCATGAGAGAAGCTCGTTCACACTTCCTCTCGTTTGACGGCATAAGGATTATGATTCTTTGACACGAAAATCCAGAATTTCCCACATGTATTTATGACATTGTGGTATTCATGTGCATTTATTTCGTAAATACTAATATTCTAATTTGACCAGAAGGCGGCAAATGATGAGGTGAATTGGGGGGTTAGATAGAGGACTCTATTAGTCTTTCAGGACAGAGTATGTCATGTATATGGGAAAGCAGCACTGTGTGAGACACATAGAATTTTGGTAAAGTTTTTTTTTGTCCCTCTATGGCCCATAATCACCACTCATTCTGATACTCGGAGTTCTGAGTTCTCACAGAGTTTTATTCCCAGAGGAATGTCAGCCACCCTGTGTGTGTGTCTGTCTTGGATGCTGCACAAATCAGGATCTATTTGAAAGGGTTGAGTCTTTGAATGAAAGCTTAGTGTTGTTCTGTGGCTTACACAGTTGATCCTGTTCAGTGTATGCCCTCTAATCAGCTTTTGCTAATGTGAATTCTTGAAAAAAATCATCCCCGCTCCCTATTGCTTTCTCTCTCTGTTGTAACTCCTTTTCTTTCAAACACCAACACCCATCACGTCTTGGTTAATCACTCTGTTGTTTTAGCCAATTAACTGCTGACATAAGAGCAGCAGGGTGTGGAAGCCATGTGTGTGTGTGTGTGTTGATTTTGTATATACTGTTGTACCAGGTTGTGTCCAGTCACAAACACAAGTCTTCCATATGTTCGTTAAGAAGGATGTTCCTTTGTACTTGGCGGGTATATTACTGTGTGTGTGTGTTAAGTTGTAAATTCCTGCATTTAGCCAGCATGTGTGAAGTGTCCGGAGGTTAAGTGAGAAAAGGTGAGATGTCCTCAGGGTCACTGGTAAAAGTTATATGGTGGCTTAAAACTGAGCACCTGGGCTTAGTCCTGACTGACCAGGACCACACCATGTGTGTATATGCATGCTTGCTGGTATCAGTTTCATTAAAACTAGTGATAGACTGATGCATTTTGAGATTACTTGCATTGGATGACATCTGTGTCCGAATGGCCGATTTACAGAAGCGCATGTGCTGCCTTTTTTAGATTTTTAGAGAATTTTGAGTGAAAATGATAAAAAGTAAATAATGTAAAACAAGTTTTCATTTACATAGCAATTTTATGTACATTTTATCAACGATTATTTAAGCTACACTATGTAATTTTTGGCCCTCTAGCGGTTTAAGCAAAGAACTGCAAGTTACTTGCGGAGGAACACTGTTTTGGTAATTAGGTGAGTCAGGCTTCAGCTCTGTTCTTCTGTGCGGATGAATCTGATGGTTTGAGGAGTACAGTTGTAACCATGGTTACAGGTGATCCACTTATCAGAGCAAATGTCACTAATGACAACAAATATGCTACTTACCTGCTACTTATTAGGCTTGCAGGTTCACCACCTGATCCCTGAAGGGGGTTGTGGGAACCTTGGGCACATAGACCGGCCGGGGTCTCAGGATTACGGGAGAGTCACCCAGACCGAACTCCAGGCAGATATTGCTGACAGAGTACGCTTGCAGGTCCGCGACCCTCATGATGGAGGTGCGCGCAATCAGGAGGGCCGTCTTCAAGGAGAGGGCTTTCAACTCGACTGACTCTAGCGGCTCAAAGGGGGCTCCGTGAAGGCCCAGGAGGACCACGGAGAGATCCCATGAGGGGAACAGGCGTGACCTAGGAGGATTCAGCCTCCGGGCGCCTCTCAGGAAACTGATGATCAGGTCGTGCTTCCCTAAGGACTTACCGTCCACTATATCGTGGTGTGCCGCTATGGCGGCCACATACACCTTCAAGGTGGAGTGGGACAGCCGTTCCTCCAGCCTCTCCTGCAGGAAGGAATCACTGACCCGACTGTGCATCTCTGAGGGTCTTCAGCTCGGGAAGAACACCAATTCGCAAACCGACACCACTTCAGGTTATAAAGCTGCCTCGTGGTGGGAGCTCTGGCCTGAGTGATCGTGTCTACCACTGCTGGTGGTAGGCCACTTAGGTCTTCCACGTCCAGTCCAAGGGCCAGACGTGGAGGTTCCAGAGGCCTGGCACGGGTGCCAGATGGTGCCCCATCCCTGAGAAAGAAGGTCCTTCCTCAGGGGAATTCACCAGGAAGGGGCTGTCGTGAGGAGCATGAGGTCTGAGAACCAAGTCTGGGTGGGCCAATACGGGGCCACGAGGATGACCTGCTCCCTGACCTTGGCTCACTGGGGGGAACGCATACTTGCGCAGCCCCTGGGGCCAGCTGTGTGCCAGCGCGTCTGGGCCGAGGGGGGACCCTGTCGGAGAATACCAGAGCGGACAGTGGGAGGTTTCTCGGGAGGCAAATAGGTCTACTTGTGCTTTGCCGAACCGACTCCAAATCAGCTGGACCACCTGGGGGTGGAGTCTCCACTCTCCCCTGAGCGTCACCTGCCGCGACAGCGCGTCCGCTGTGGCGTTGAGGTTGCCCAGGATGTGAGTGGCCCACAGCAACCTCAGTTGCCGCTGACTTCATAGGAGGAGTTGCACACGGAGTCCCAGCCTCGCTTGGAGACATCTGTCATAATGATGATGCGCCTGGACACTTGCTGTAGGGGAACTCCTGCCCATAGAAATGCAAGGTCTGTCTAAGGGCTGAACAAGTGGCGGCAGATCGGCGTGATGGCCATGCGATGTGTGCTGTGGCACCATGTCCATCTCGGGACTCGAGTCTGAATCCAGTGCTGAAGCGGTCTCATATGCATCAACCCTAGTGGCGTGACCAGCGCCAAGGACGCCATATGCCCCAGGAGCCTCTGAAAGTGTTTCAGTGGAACCGCTGTTCTCTGCTTGAACGACTTCAGGACCGCAAGCGCTCGCTTGTGAGGTGCGCTATCATCGAGACTGAGTCTAAATCCATGTCGAGAAAAGAGATGCTTTGAACCGGGGAGAGCTTGCTCTTTTCCCAGTTGACCCGAAGCCCTAGCCGGCTGAGGTGCCTGAGCACGAGGTCCCTGTGTGCGCACAGCAACTCTCGACAGTGAGCTAGAATCAGCCAGTCATCAAGGTAGTTGAGTATGCAGATGCCCACTTCCCTTAACGGGGCAAGAGCTGCCTCTGTTACTTTCGTGAAGACGCGAGGGGACAGGGACAGGCCGAAGGGGAGGACCTTGTACTGATACGCCCGGCCATCAAAAGCAAACCGTAGGAAGGGTCTGTGTCGAGGTAGAACCGAGACGTGAAATTACGCGTTCTTCAGGTCTACCTCCGCGAACCAATCTTGATGCCGAACACACGCCAAAATGTGCTTTGGCGCCAGAATCTTGAACGGGAGTCTGTGCAAGGCCCGGTTCAGAACTTGCAGGTCCAAGATTGGCCGCAACCCACCGCCTTTCTTTGGTACGATGCAGTAAGGGCTGTAAAACCCTTTCTTCATCTCGGCTGGAGGGACAGGCTCTATCGCGCATTATGCAGAAGGGTCGCGAACTCTGCACGCAAGGTGGCGGCATGGAGAACTGAATCGCGTAGCCGAGTCGGATGGTCTTGGCCAACCACCACGACTGGTTGGAAAGCGCTAGTCACACGTCCAAGATCCGGGCAAGGGGCACTAAGGGGACAGTCGCGTTTAACGTACCTGTGGGTGGGGCCTCGTGGCAGGAGGGAGCAGTGGATGCCACGTCGAGGAGCCTCGCCTCGTCTCAAACTTGTGGCTGCGCTGAGGGGTCCCTCGAAGCACTTACCTTGCTCCATGTACCCGGCGTCGGGGGGGCGGCAACGGGGGAGGAGGGACTTTTTGTCCTCGTAGTCCATCACATCCACCTGGCCGTGGGTGTGAGTGTGGTGCGATCGGACGCGCGAAGGCAGGGGGCCCGCGTTCACGGCGTCTAAGTCGCAGGTGCTTAGTGCCCGGTTGCCGTGATAACGGTGGTCGTAAACACTGGCTGAGTGAGGAAACTGCTCTTTTATTGAGAGTGTGGGTACCGCAGCCCTGGGGCGGCTAGAGTGGCTTTCCCCCGTAAGAAGGAAAGCCGCGATCGCAACATTGCCATGGTCATATTCTCACAATGAGAACATGAACCATCCACAAATGCTGCCTCAGTGTGATTACAACCCAGACACGTGAGGCAGCACCCGTGGCCATCGGAAGCGGAGAGATAGCGACCGCATCCAGGAATCACACAAAGACGGAAAGGCATCTTGAAAAAGATGCGTCTTTAAAAAGACGTTCATGTCAAAATATACTCTTTGCAGGAATATAAACTCTCTTAGCGCTGTCGAAGTGCCCAAGGGCGTAATCTGCACAGATCTGTGCAGAAGGAGAGAAAAGCCACTGGAATGCGCCGTATATCCAACAGCAAACGCTTCTTGGGAGGTGAATGGACTGGTAGTGGAAGACAGCTTGCTGACACACAACCGCTCAGCTCCGTAGAAAAAATCTGAATGAGTGGTTGCGAGCCAGCTCCTTTTATACCCATATGTCCAGGGGAGTGGCATGCAAATTACACTCGCCAATTCTCATTGGCCTTTTTTTCAAAGATCTGAGGTTTTTGGGGCTCCCAAGGGCGGCCCCTAGTGTCACTACATTGACACAACATCAAGTGAGTGACAGAAGGAGAAACTCAATTTCTGGGTCGGTTTTAATCTTTTCAGATCTCTTAGTTGTCACAACCTCTGAAAAAGCCAAGCCGATGTTGATTCGCATTTTATTATTACGGGCTCTTTTGCTTTCCATTTTTGCTTGCAGACTCTTCTCGGTTCGAGGTTTCTTTATTTTGATTCCCCAGACTGGTTGCCTTTTTGAATGATTCATGGTCAATGTTGCTCATGTGTTGTGGCTACAAGCTTTCAGCTTCAAACTACTATTACACCTATCACGCACAAACACACGTGCTGTAGTAACTCCAGACCTTGCTTTCTTTATTTACAGACAGGACGTAAACACGCACCGATGACTGAAAGAAGTACGCGATTTACCACCAAATCAGTCCCGACAGCTCTTAAATATAAATCATTATTATAGACTTACCGTAGTGAATCGGGGTATGGCACAAAAACATGGTTTGGAAGACGGATTGTTGGTGTACTTGCTCATTAATGAAATTGTGTTCATCTCTAACAAAAAAAATCATAGTGTAGCTTTTAACAGATTTATTTATATATATTGGCATTATATCGGCCACTGGCAACCTTGCTCTCAAGATATCCGGACCACTAACTAAAATACCTTTTCAAATGTAACTGAATTCCCCATAATAATCTTCAACAATTCAAGGTTAATTTGGCTTCTCCGAGGAGCTTATCATCTCATCACATTCTCACAGAAATGGCTTGCTTTGTATTTCTTTGAACACCAGAGCAGCTCACTCCTGATTTTTTTTTTCCAAAGAGCTTTAAATCAAAGGCAAAGCAAGTCCTTTACTGCCTGTCTCATGGCCCCTTCTCTGGGCCCTGCACAAGTATGGTGAAGCATTATATCATCATAAAACAGCATCATAATGGCCACCTAAAGAGACAGAAAAGTAGAGATTGTTTTGAAAGAGGGGATATTACCGCATATTTCCTGAAGACCACCCATAGACTGAAATGCTGATCCTCATCTTAGTCTTTGGGGCTCTGAACCTGCCCATTTATGATCAGGCACGGTGTGAGGCAGACATGTACGGTGACATTTGATTATGTGTCTGTTAGCTCGGTTCCTGCCTTACTGTGTGTGTGTTTGTGTGTCTGAAACAGTAGCTTAAGGGATGATGTAAGCGGGTTTCCTAATTGCAGGGTGATACAAGGGTGTGTCAGATCTCGCTGCCTCAGGGAGGACTAAATGTGTGTGTGTGTGTGTGTGCCCTCAGGTAATGGAACCATATAAAGACTCTCTGGTATGTCTTTCTGGAGGTGTTTGCTTAGATACCAGATAAATGTTGGCTTTTTTTCTCACATCATTTCACGCCTCAAATAACTGAAACTGCTTCAGCACTGCTGCTACACCTGATGAAAATGAGACACCTCATTTTAAAAAGTCAAAGTGGAACAAGAAAGACTTTAAATGGACCTTTCCTCTTTGGAGTCTCAGGAAGGGAATTGTAATTAGAGTTTTCGGGAAATGTGACTTTTTTTTTTTTTACTCAAGCTGACGTGCCATCTACATTAAAGTCTTAGCTTTAGGGAAAACTGATATATTTGGTAATTACTCCCGTTCACTCTTATAAATGTGTATGAATGTTCAACAGCGTGCAGTCTTCCTCAGTTTCGACAGATAGGTTACCGTTTTCTCTACAATTAGTTTTTATGAGTGGCACAGGCATCAATTTAATACTAAAGCCAAAAGTTCAGTTTGGTATTGATGTGTACGCTAGCGCTGCAAAGTAACCCCTGAAGAGAAATAATCCAGTATCTCATAGCAGTCGTAGCGGTCATGCATAACCATCTGTGTATGCACGCACAGTCAAATATAGTATACTTTGAAAGATTAGAACGTTCGACTATATGCACACGCTAGCGCTCGTGTCAAAAACAAAGTAAGCTTTGCTTTAAAGTCAACATGAATCACTGTTCACAACACATTTCACTTCTGCAATGTGAGTGCAACGGGATACTCCGCAAGAAAAAATATCCTTCAGGAATTGATTGTGAAAAGTGGCCCTTTCCACACCAGAATGGAGTCATACCTGAATGTTAGGGCGTACTCACACTAGGCCCGGTTGCCTTGTACCGTGCCCAAGCACGATTGTCCCCACTCCCCCGCTGGCCTGCACTCACATAGCACTTAACGTTCCGGGCCTGAGCACGCTTACGTCATTACGATGCAACTTTTTGTTTTGAAGAAAACAGGAAGAAAAGTGCTCTCACAGAGTACAATGGAGTCCATCATTGTAAAGTTACTTACTTTGTGGCTTATTTTGAGTCGTTTGGGGCACGGTGACACGCGGCCCTCTCACATGCCTAATTGTCGACAGCATCGTACCACTGGAATTTATCCTTTTCATCCGACGAGCTGCCAGATTTACTCCGTACTTTCGGATACTGAACCTGCTTGTCACGTGATTGCTCAATGATTCTTTGGTATCCACGAGCACGAAGATAGTCTCAAATTTGACCAAATATCTCATAGTTCTGTGTGTTGTATCCAGTTGTTCGTGTATACTCTCGTCTGCCCAAATTTCCAGTAAACACTGCACCTATGCCATAGGCCAAAGTGATCCCTTTGCCCAGTCGCATCATTGACGTCATGTTTCGAGTTCCGGTCACGGTTAGCGATCACACTTGATGCGTACCGTGCCTGAGCCAACTGTACCGTGCCCGAGCCAACCTCTTCAAGCAGGCCAAGGCATGGTACGGAGCGATCACACTAGTCAAACGAACTGGACTTTGAGGGTCAAGCGTGCTCGGTCATGGTACAGATTGCCTAGTGTGAGTACACACTTAGTTTGCTAAAACAATGCCTTAATAACTATTTGAGTACTGGTTAATAGGATAGTTGTTTCAGAGGGAGTTATTACATTTTGATTAATGAGTTTAAGACAGAAATGTATTTGGAATAACATGCACAGATGAATCGTTCACAGTAAGACCAGGAACATTCAAGAAAGTAGATAGGCTTAATGTTAATTTCATGTTGACTTTAAAGACAAAAATAAAGAAAATAATAATCTTCTTTTTGATAAAGTGAAATATACAATACATAATACATAAAAAGACAGTAGCTATTCATGTGTGTGTGTGTGTGTGTGTGTGTGTGTGTGTGTGTGTGTGTTTGTGTTGGGGGTTGGTGTGTAATTGAAGGAATGTGCATTTGAAAGGATGGGAGGCGCAGAGAGGTGGAGAACGACACCACTCTACCTGTTGAAACAAAACAGATGTAATAAGGGCTCTCCTCACTTTTGCCTTGTGTGTGTACGGGGAGGGGGAAACAGGAAAGGTTCAAAAGTTCACCTAAAAAGGTTTCTACATGTTTTTATGATTCATTGCATTGTCATGCCTCTATGGTGTTTGCACACAAACCCACACATCCCCACACAAAAACGAAACACAATTGACCTGTGAAGAGTAAATGTTTCATTTGGTGTACTATTATATCAAAATATTATAATGACATCTGATGTACATCTTATGTCTCTGTTACCTTTTATGCATTTTTTCGTAGGTGTGAGTGAGAGTGTGAATGTGTACTGTATGTGTGTTGCCCTGTGATGGACTGGCCACCTGTCTAGGGCGTTTCCCTGCCTTTGGCCCATGACACTGCATAGGACAAGCGGCTATAGAAGATGGATGGATGGATTTGATTGGATTGTGAAAAGTAGCACATGATTTTATTGGTTATTATTTTTCATCACCCACATGGCTTGGATTACATCAGCAGAAAATTTGTTTCAGAGTCTGACAAAGTTGTTACTTTAGTTACATTCTTTAGAGTAATGTGCACCGATGAATCATGCACAATAAGACTTTTATACAACAGTTCTATAAACAAGAAGTTAATATCGAATTACCCTCATTTTAGACATAATTTTGGTCATATATTTGTGTATTTTTGCTCCAAATGAAGTCAAAGCAGGGTCAAACATTGCATGTAGCCGATCAATGCACAGACCGACAGGCATGATACAAGCAGTGAAGCATTCCTGGGCTGTTCTACTAAATATCAGCACTCTTAGAATGCAGATTGTTCAATCAAACTAGAGGACCGGAACTCAGTGTTGTTATGATATAGATACTACAGACAATTTAATGACTGGCTTTATGAATGCAACTGGAATTTTCTTGTGCATGTGGTGTAAGTGTGGGTGTGCGTGCCAGTGTGAAAGGTGTGTGTGACTCCATGAATATGGAACACCATTAATGCTGGAACAGCTGCCTTTTAATATCAAGCCCACTTGCACACACACATACACACACACACACACACCTGATCACTATAGATTTAAATGGGCCATTATGGTTAGCACTGTACTGCTTGAAGCAGCACGGTTTTTTTTTACTGCAGTAGCAAACTCGTAACTGTTAATATATACACACTGGCACGCGCGCGCACACACACACACACACACACACACACACATGCATGAGGTGTGCCTGTATTGTTTTTTCCAGCAAGGCAGAAATTGCTACGATGGTCTTGACATGGTCATTGCTCATGCATTTATGGAATGTGTCTCTAAGCAAGTCTACAATGCTATATTAGGATAGCAATCAGTAGTTTAGATAAGCCTGTGGGGGTAAGTGTGTGTGTGTGTTTGTGTGTGTGTGTGTGTGTATGAGAGAGAGAGAGAGAGAGAGAGAGAGAGAGAGAGAGAGAGAGAGAGAGAGAGAGAGAGAGAGAGAGAGTCAGCAGAGAATGTTAAAGGTGTAGTTTACCCGGAGTTTATTTTAAGTTTTCTAACTTCAGGCCAGTTTACAGGTCAACAATTTTAATGAAAGCTGATGTGTGTAATTTTTTTCTGTTTAAATCATTCCCTTTCCCTCTCTCTGTTTCCCTATCCCTATCTCAACATGGATAACTATGGACAAATTCCTAAAGCCATTTTTGCGCCCTTGAATGGCACTACAGGAAGGGGGCACTAGGGTTGTTCCAAATTAAAGTGAGCAACTGAATCACTTCACGCCCCTTCCACAAGGCTGTTAATGTAGTGTACATGCAATGGTCATTCTAAGGAAGTACTTTGGCTGTTTTTTGATCATGTGATTCTGGCAGATGCATCCTTGTGTTTTTTTATTTATTTGATTATTTAATTTATCTTTCTTGTGATTTTAAACCCCTCAATTGCTCTCATGCACCACATGACCATATCAACGGGAACTATTCCTTAGGCAATATGTTAGCTATGGGTTTCCATCCATGTATTTTTATGCAAATTTTGGGATATTTCACAAAATATGCTGTATGGTAACACCAAGATGCAAATATCCAAAAATATCCAAAACGCGCATCAAAAACGTATACGCTCACTTGAGGTGGATAATTTTTTTCTATTTGATAAGAAGACATGCGCATAAACTATGATGAAAACATATTTATCAAATATATTCTTAGATGCGGGTCAAAAAAGTCACATGACTTTGCCTCAACAAGTCATGTGACTGAATAATATGGTGTGTTCGCCTTGCCTTACCGATTGGAGAGATTTGCCGGTTGCAGTCGGGGGAGCAGTTGAAAAGAGAGCCGTCAAGCCGGACGCTTTTTACTTCCTGTAGTTTGCTGAACCTGCATTAGTCACGGCAGATCACATGGTATTTGCTTCCTTTATTGCAGATGAAGTGGAATTCAGAATTCAGCAATCAACCTGTCAAATGATTTATTTGTAAAGGTTATGTGCTGCTTAATACAGTGCCTGTTGTGTGTACAAGGAGAAAGTCCAAAAAAAGCCTGTATTATTTTAATACCAATAAATGAGTCAGTATTTTTAATCATTTAAAAAAAAAAATATGAATAAACATAATAATACTATATAAAAGAACACGGATTTGTGAGAGATTCTTAGTAATGGCATACTAACTGAAGCTCCTGACCCGTATCTGCATGATTTTATGCACTGCACTGCTGCCACACGATTGGCTGATTAGATAATCGCATGGATGATTGTTGGTGCCAGATGGGCTGGTTTGAGTATTTCTGTAACTGCTGATCTCCTGGGATTTTCACACACAACAGTCTCTAGAATTTACTCAGAATGGTGCCAAAAACTAAAAACATCCAGTGAGCGGCAGTTCTGTGGATGGAAGCGACTTGTTGATGAGAGAGGTCAACAGAGAATGGCCAGACTGGTTCGAAGAGTTGGTGTTCCAAACAGCCACATATGAACCAGTAATGCCCTGTTTGCTTCAATGGCAGATGGGGGTATTATTGGGAAACCTGTTTGGAAACTCATTATTTTTGCAACTCTGTTTAATGCTGCTATTGGCATAAAAATGATACACATCAGCTTTAAAGGGGTCATGACATGAGGAATCACATTTTCCATGATCGTTTAACATATATGAGTCTTTGTACCATAAAAACACACTGTAAGTTTCAGAACTCAAAACTTCCTCCTCACTGCAAAAAGAGCATTTTTGAAAACCAAGCTGCCAAAATGACTCGTTCTCTACTTCCTCCACATTGTGATGTCACACAGTGGTATACATATGCATCTGACCGCCTCCACAACAACACATCAACGCCTACTTTACCTTTTCACATCCGTAGCCCCGCCCAGAAGTGGTGAGCAGTGAGATGACAAGGAGAGAGAGTAGGTCTGTCAAGAGCAGAGAGCCAATCAGAACAGTGGGCATTTAAGTCTTAAAGGAGAAGCAGCACCTAAACTGAGCATTTTTTAACAGAGGGTCAGAATGAGGGTGGAAAATGGTTATGTTGTACAAATATATGACTGTTGTTATGTGCAAAAGCTTTACTAATATTATAAGTGAACCTCAAGGAACATATTGAAATAAAAAAGGCATGTCATGACCCCTTTAAAGTTAATGCCTTTAGCTCCTTGCAACATTCAAGGGGAGGTCACATTTTCATTTTATGCCACCTGTTTTGACCCAAACAAACTTGACTTCCTGTGCTACTTAAATATGTGTGAAATGTGTTTATCTGTGCGTATGTCATGACTTTAGTACCTCAATAGCTCACCTCCTCCTGTCTGTCAGTATGTGTAGTGCAGAACTGACAGATGGGGAATAATTGGCCCTGATCATTTCAATGGACTTGAGATTTAGTGCTTCTGTCTCTCACACTCTTTTTTTCTCTGCTTTCCTTTGGGATAAAACAGTTTTCACTTGGGAATGTGGGTCTAGCAGGTGCTAATTTTATTTTTCTCTTTGTCTCTCTCTCTCTCCCTCACTCTCTCAGGAATTCCTCCTATGTTAGGTCACTGTAATCTCACTTCTCCAGTTCACTATTATGATGAAGACATGCAACATAATACCACCATTCGGAAGTGGGTTTGCAAGAAACAAAGAAAAAAGAAAGAAAGAGAGAGAAAAAAAGAGAGATTTGCTGGAAAGAAACCTACGTTCTTGAAGAGAAATCTCAGATAATCCCCCTTTCTCCCACCACTAAGACCGTGGTCTAGAAACGCACATAATTTCCATTGACAATTTGTCTCACGTAGGCTTCGCTCTGTTTGCCAGCTCCATCCTGAGAGCCTCCAACTGTCGGCCATTGCATTGCCCTTTACAAAAACAACTTCCTCCTCATCACCTCTCCCTTCCTCTGTCCTTCCACCTCCTCTTCTAATTCTTCTCTCATTGTGAATAGAAATCGTTTGGGTTGTGAGTGAGATTGGCTAATTCATAAGACCACACCAGAATGCGGTTCGGTCCACTGAACTGTTCTTGAGTTTGCATCAACACTTTTCACCAGTGGCGAATTCTGGCGAACAGTTTTTCATCTTTTAATTCTCATTCGCCTTTTTACCCATGCATTTACAATCGCTTTCCACTCCTAATATGTCTGCAAACGAATAGGGAAAGCGGGATGGCTGTTTCACAAATCGGATGCTCGAAGCCGAGCTCGTTAGCCGAAGCAGCGCGTGAGTCTGAGCTCCACCCCCTTAAGCCTACTGAATTTCTACAGAATCCCTCAACAGTGCAATTGAATGAGCATCTAATGTCAGATTGTCAGATTAATCAGCCAATCAGATTTATGTATTTGTTCTTGGTGGGTGTGGTCTTTAGGATATGTCCCGGTCAAGGCCTTCTATATGGCCTTGAGTGACGCAGTCACGCTTTAAGCGATGTATGTAATTTGAAAGTGGAGAGCGCGAGGTCTAGCTGACAAGTCGGCTGTCATCACTGCCTCTATCGCCATTGAGAAAGAGATCCTTATGAATTTAAAAACCTGAGATGTTCTGCATGAACGTGTGATTATTTAATTTATTAAACAGGAATGGAGGGCTGATTTTCACTTTGGTCAGTGCTTTTTGCATTGTTATAGCAACTTTAGGAGTTAAAGTGTAAATTAGGCTGCTGGAGCATTCAGTGTCGGTTCAAGTTTTGAAAAGTAATCGTGTACACTGACGAAACAAAATGTAATATATCGCAAATATAATTACATAGCTTTTTCAAGGTTTTATAGACCTCCTTGGTAGATTCATATGGAAATTTATGATTTTTAAATGTCAGTTCAGACATTAATTTCACAAAACAGTCATGCTGCAGTTAGCTTTCAGTGTCGTTTCAAGTTTTGGCTTTCGTTCATGGACATTTTTTTAAAATGTCAATTGGTATTATTAGTTGGCTGCGACGTAATATATGTTGTCCATAGGCATAGGGTGTCTTATTCATTGTGAAACTGTGTTTTCTTAATGGCATGAATCGCACCAAGTTGGACTGAGCTGTGATTTACAGTGAAATGAACTCTGCTGATCTTTATGAAACTGTGAATTTGAACTTGTGTGAGCAAAACATTACTTCTCAAATATATAAGGTTTACTGGATCTGTGTCTGTGTGTGTGTGTGTGAATCCCCCAGGCCTCTAAAAATAAAGTAGGAACTGTCGGGAATGTGACACGCCGATATAACGACTGTAAGGACTTAACAACGGATCAACACCACACACACACCCACACACACACACACACACACACACACACACACACACTTAATAAACCTAAACCTGTCGACAACTGCTGTCGTATTCACACATGCTCGCAAAACATATAAGTCTGATGATGACCACAACCAGAAAAACATTTTGCATTACACACACACACACACACACACACACACACACACACACACACACACACCACTGCAGTAAATTTCAGCTTTATGTAAAAACACAAAGGACGTCTTCGACACACAAGTTTTATCAAACATAATTAAAATGCATTGTTGTGCAGATGTTGTGGTCGGAGTGTGGTTTTTCCCTGTGTGTGCATTTGTGTGTGTGTCTGTGTGTTTTCACTGTTGGGGGTGATGCCGATCTACTCATGTGGTCCAGTTAATTTTAGTCATCTCTTCCCACTCATAAGTCTCACTCTTTCCCTCTCTCTCTCTCTCTTGTCGCGTCAGTGTCTATGTTAGAATGTGTCACTGTAAGTGTCAGATTAGTGCACGAGGCATCAGTGGTTTCAAACTAGACCCTCATCAGTTCGCATGTAATCTGCAAAACACGAGAGAAGCATTGTAGAGCTGTGGTTCTTAACTAGTGAGTCGCAACCTAAAATTGAGTCACAGACCTGTTCTGATAGGGTTGCAGACAGCTGGAAGAAACAATGCTAAATGCAAATAATTAAATGCAATTAATTAACAATATAATTGTGTATAGTCATGATAGCGTAAACAGGCTTGTGAACTTTTAAAAGGCTTCCCATATCGTTTCTAACATTAAAGGCCATGCATTCAATTAAAATCTAAGCTGTTTCGGCGTACAGTAAATTCTTCTGTCACTTGGTAGTGGTTAAACAGATTAGGCAGATGCCAACATAGACAGGATGTGACATGCCCTCAACCCCGACTGCTGTACATTAAATATGAGTCACTAAGTGAGGATAAACATGTTTTTTGTGGTGAATTATTGGCTACCGAGAGCATGAAACATGAAACATGAAACATGAAAAATTTAGAAACCAAAATTGACCATTTTCCAATGTCGTGTTAATTATTTTGCACATTGTTGCATCTATGCAGTTCATGGTAAGGTTAAAGGGATAGTTCACCCAAAAATGAAAGCTGCAACCTTAGGCTGGAAAATTCTCTCATCATTCACTCACTCTCATGCCATCCCAGATGTGTGTGACTTTCTCTCATCTGCTGAACTCAAATTAAGATTTTTAGAAGAATATTTCAGCTCTGTAGGTCCATACAATGTAAATGAATGGAGACCAGAACTTTGAAGGTCCAAAAAGCACATTAAGGCTCCAGTGGTTCAATCCATATCGTAATGCTGCCTTCAAGTGTTTCATGTGCTCGGAACTCGTAATTACGATATTTCCTACTCCACATTAGAAGCTATATGATAGTTGTGGGCAAGAAACAGATCAATATTTAAGTCCTTTTTTACTCTAAATCTCTATAAATCTCACTTTCACTTCTACATTCTTCTGCTTTTGTTTTTTTTTTTTTTTGCGATTTGCATTCTTCTTGCATATCGCAACCTACTGGTTGATTTATAGTTTAAAAAAAATGACTTGAATGAATGAAAATTCCCTCATCATTTACTCACTAGATTTGTATGACTTTCCTTCTTCAGCAGAACACAAATGAAGATTTTTAGAAGAATATCTCAGCTCTGTATGTCCATACAATGCAAGTGAACATGTGCCAAAATTTTGACCCTCCAAAAATCACATAAAGGCAGCATAAAAGTAATCTATACGACTCCAGTGGTTTAATCCGTGTCTTCAGAAGCCATATGATAGATGTGGGTGAGAAACAGATCAATATTGAAGTCATTTTGTTTATCATAAATTCTCCTCCGTGCCCAGTAGGGGGCAATATGCATGAAGTTTGTGAATCACCAAGAATATAACAAGAAGAAGAAGAAAGTGAAAGTTAAAGTGGAGATTGACTGAGCAGCGAGGAGAATTTATAGTAAAAAATACTTAAATATTGATCTGTTTCTCACCCACACCTATCATATCACTTCAGAAGACACTGATTAAACCACTGGAGTTGTTTGGAGTACTTTTATGCAGACTTATGTGAATTTTAGAGCTTCAAAATGTTGGCACCCATTCACTTGCATTGTAAGAAATCTTCATTTGTGTTCTGCAGAAGAAAAGTCATACACATCTGGGATGGTATGAGGTTGAGTAAATGATGAGAGAATTTTCCTTTTTGGGTGAACTATCCTTTTAATAAGTTTCAATGTTTGGTATTAAGGACATTTTGTACAATTGTGTTACTGTGCTGGTGGGTCGCCACTTAATTTTCAATGTAAAATCTGAGTGCTGAAGCAAAAGCAGTTGAGCCCCACTGTCATTAAGGACCATGTTATATTTATAGTTGTGTGTGCGTGTTGGCTGACATGTAGGGGAAGATATTGAGTAGTCATTTATATTATGCTAAATGTTGTGTCTAAAAGCACAGTTGGATAAAATCTTTCTTTCATTTGATGTAATAATACTCTCCACCATGGTGTCTAGCTGCTCTGGAGATATGGGTGTGGTTAAGCAAATATTTGTGTTTGACTGACTGCAGTGACCGACTGTTTATTGAAGTTTATGTCTGATGGACAAAAGTGGAAAATGAGCAACACGGCAACTATGAATAATCTCTTGGAGCAAGTGTACAGACTTTGACATTGTGTGTGTGTGCGCGTGACATACATTATTGGCTTGGTGTGATTGCGGATGGCATCTTTGACCGGTCAATATGTTTTCAGACACACCATATCTAGCACACTTTTACAGAAAGAGCCTTTATCAGTGTTTCCCGAGGACACGACACACACACTCACACCGAGTCTTTCTCTTTCGCTCTATAAACGCATGACTGAGGGCCATGTTTTAAGAGGGCGATGAAGAGAGCGAGAGATGAGAAAAGTAAAAGAACAGCTGAAGTGAGAGCTAGTTTGCCTTGCAGCTTTTGAAGGGTTTTAAGATGCTCAGCTTTCAGTCCATATAAGACATAAAGGAATGACCTATTAAACCATTAACACACACACTCACACACACAACCGTTTAATGTCTGCTCGTGCCTTTCCATCCTGTGTGTTTGACCAAAAGAACTAACATTGCTTCAGTGTTTTGTGTGTTGATAAAAGATTTCAAATGTTCACATGAACAGTTCACATGCATGTGTGTAGAAGCATGTTGTCTTACTATATGGAGTAAGTTGTCACAGTGGAACTTGCCTGTTGCCTATAGGTTTTTCATCAAAAGGGAAATACTAAAACAATTATGAAACAGAACAATCTATGAAACAGCATTAATGTAAAGGGTACGGTAACAAAAGCATCAATCAGTTATTTTGAACTAGGTGTTTGAAACAGCTTCCCTGTGTGACAACTAGCCCCGCTCTCCCCTATTGAGTGAGTGTGTTAGCAGAGGCGTTTTGGATTGCAGCTGTCAAAATTAACGTGTCTCTCTTTTCCTCTCTCTCTCAACTTCTTATTAAACTATGGACAGATGGACAAATATTGTCATTTTTTCCTCTCTCTCTCTCTCTCTCTCCCTCTCTCTCTGTCTCTCTCACTCTCTGAGTGTGTGATCTATTAAGATAGTCAGACGTGGTTGACAGATACACAAAGACCTCTGCAGTTCTATTGTGATGGCAGCCTCACCATACAGTATGATCATTGTCTATGGCCTGCGGGTGGACTGTGTGTGTGTGTGTGTGTGTGTGTGTGTGATCATGGGACTTACACACAGCTCTGTGATGAATTACTCAGAGTGGGCAGATTATGCCGGCACGACGTTTATACATAGAGACATCCAGTGAGAATTTATTGCATTCAAAATGTGTTTGTGTTTGTGTGTGTGG